>NW_020884902.1:5110089-5283414 GCF_003945725.1 Corapipo altera | reverse complement strand
AGATGGACGTGGGCATGGGGAACAGGAGGATATAGGGATGGGGATATGGGCACAGGGGGACATAGAGACAGGGGGATATGGGGACAAGGAGGGTATGAAGATACAGGGATAAGGGACATAGGAATAGAGGGATAAGGGGACAGTGGGAACCTCCTGCTGAAACACTGCCTTCTGGAGAGGCCGGCAGGGCAGGAAAGGCACCTGTTCAGCCCCTCTACTTGACCCCAGTGCTTACAGGACACCCATCAGAGCTCCCAATAGAAAAAATATAACAGGAAAAAAAACCCAAAACAAGACTGGTCAAATTCCATCATTCCCCTTCAGAATAGTTTTAGCAGGGAGTTCTTTGGTTGGTGTGTTTTTTTGTTGTTGGTTTTTTTGAGTCCAAAGGCAGAGCATTGAAGGTGGCACTGCTTCTCAGCAGGACACACATGGCCCCAGCCCCCTGAAGCCCAGTGGTGCCTGCTGGGGAGAGCTGGGAGCCAGGAGTTCAGGGGCAATGTGCAAGAAGGGCCAGAGGTGATGCAAGGCTGTGCTTCCTGCCAGTGAGGCCTGGAGCAGGACAATAGCAGTGTCCTCACCCCAACCATTTCAGGAAGGTGGAAGAGCCCAGGCTGGTCAGATACAGCAAAAGATGCAGCCCTGCCTTCCCCCCTCTCCACCACCTGTTCTGATCCCAAACCAGCCAATGCAAATTAGTCTGGAAGTGAAACAAATGGTGCCTGTGAACCAAGGAGACATACCCAGCCCTTCTGTCTAGGGCAGGGTGGCTCACAGCCAGTGTAATTAACTGATGGCCACAGGCTCCAGGTGCTCAGTGCCCCAAAGAAAAATCATCTGATTCACTCCCTCTATTGCACAAATGCCCTTCAGGAGCCGATACACTTAATTACAGGGAACGTGGTGCATTAGGAACCCAGATCCAGTATTCAAGGAAAATGCCATGAGCTTAGCAGCTAGAAAAGGCTTGGGGATGCTAATCCTTGGGTCAGGGTTGATTGTGCATTGGCAGCATGGTGGAATGGAAATGACACAATGGTAATGCATAATGCATGCTACATGCATTCCAGACAGGGTCCAACCTTCCAGACTGTAACAGCTATCATCAACATGGCCTTGAAAGCAAAAATTAACAACCCTGGTACTTCTAGCATGATCTGAAGGACAGAGAGGACTGAAGGCAGCACAGCACTGAGAGGGCTGCCCTGCTGTGAGGACAGGTGGATGTGGCAGCATCTACCCAACATGACTCCATCCTTACCACAGAAAATTGACATCGAGTAAGTGAACAGTGCCCACCTGGCCCTAGCTGCAAGCCCAGCAATCCGAGGGCAAGGAGAGCTGCAGTTTGTCACCAGCACCACCCTCCTGGGGAGAAGGGCAACTGCATCACCCCCTCCAGCTTCTACCTTTAGGGTCCCCCTGTGCTTTTAAGAGGTACTTGTGTCCTCCTGGGTGTCACATCCAACACAGACTCTTGGCACCACAGTAATAATGGAAATTATTAGTGTTAGACAAGTTTCAGCCACTGCATTGCTACTAAGTACACGCAGTTAAACTGCATTGGTGGGGCTAAGCTAAAGGGCTCTTACTTTCTTTGAAGCACAAGGGAGAGTTTATAAAATGTTGCTTACAAAAGAGGTATTTCAATTTCTCTTTTTCATCTTTATTAACTCACATTGCTGCTGGGAAGCAATGTAGCCATGTTTTTAATGGAGAGGTTGCAATCAGAAGAGGGCTGCCAGCAGGGAATATGCTGTGATGCCAAGGGGTGGACAGCAGTTATCCCTTTACATGGGCTGAGGAACTGGCCCTTCCCTACACTTTCCATTCTGTCCAGCAAACAAGATTTGAAAACAAAGTCTTAATGAAATGTGGAAGTTGTAAAAGAAAACCAGCTTTTTAGAGCTCTCTCAAGTTAGGAAAACAAAGTTGAGACACAGTTTGGCAGATTAACAGCCTGCTATTTTACCTGTTAATTACCTCATGACTAACTACTTTCTTTATTACAGAGCTGGCTTAGGAAACTTATGGCAAGTTTTACCAAAGTTTTTCTCCCTACTTACTTTCTAGGCTAAAGCAATTGTAACCACGAGCATTTTTCACAATCAGTCCCTGCCTAGGGTTTCAGCCTCTCATTACTGAAGAGCTAAGCCTCTCCAGGCTTTCCACCTCAGAAGTTTACAAAGGATGTATTACCTCTACTTTTAAAGACTGAGAAACTGAGGCATCCACAGAGAGAGCAGCCAGAAACAGCAGATAATGAAATCATCTGAGCAGCAATTCTGCAACTCCTGCCTGAGGTTACCAATCCATTATTGTTTTACACATTCAGTGTCACGGTCTCTGTTCTTCTATGAGGATGGTTCCTCCCTAGCCCTCCTACCCTCAAGCAGGGTGCAGGGCTGCTGCATCACAGGGCTCAGGGGCTCAAAAGCACCCTGGCTTTGCCATGAAGACAAAGTTCAACTGTGAAGCAGTTGAGAGTAAAGAAGGAGTAGACTGAAGCAGAACCAAGCAACATGAGCATTCACCTTAGGCTGGATATTCCTAGAGACAAAGATGACTTTAAAAAGTTAACATACAACCTCTGCTGATTGCAATCAGATTCCCCAAAGCCTTTCAAGAGCAGCTGACAGACTGCTACAGTAAGGGTTAATAAGACTACAGTAAGCACATCCCTAATGTTAAAACACCCCACTGAACTCTAGTTACTTTGACAAGCAGGACTGGAAATTTGATATTAATCAACTCCCAGGACAGAAGAGCACAGATACTGTTTTTACAGCACTACTAAAAAGGAAGTTTTTAGCAGCTAATCTAACCCCCATCTTCCAAGACTCTTAATTCACTTCCTTTTATCCTGATCTCCCTTACCCAGTTTATAGGCAAATACTACCACCATTTGTTAAGCTTTTCTTTCCCAGCACTTAAGAAAAAAAAAAAAAAGTACTGCCTTACAGCAGCAGAGCTGAAAACCCCTTTTTCCTGCATGGAGACTTACTTCACCCTTGTATCACAGAACCTTGAAGCTCACAAGCAGCTGCTACGTGTGACATTCCCAGTCAGTTTGCTCAGAGCTCAGCTTGGGCAGGTACTCCTGGCCCCATCAGGATCAATAAGCCTGTTCACCTTTGCCAAGCCACCCTCTTCACTGTCCACTTTTGGCCTGACCAGGGCAAAAAGAAAATACCCACAGTTACTCGTTTGTTCAGTGCTCTAAAGCAATCATGTTATTTTGCAAATTATTTCAGGACTAAGAGAAGGGACCGACAGTTGTTTACACAGAAACTGTGCTAAGGCAAACTTGAAAGCTTATGTCACTGCATTTTTTCTTACCCAAACCTAATCCCAAGCCCACTTGCTGCCCTGATCACACACTGCTGCTGTGTGCAAGTCCTGTGGGAGTCCAGTTTGAGTGCCAACCCTGTAATATTTGAATTCTCACCACAAACATTAAATAGAAGCAACTGGAAAATTCCCATACTGCAATTTTATTTTGACACCAAAATAGCAGCTGTTACTCTGAAATACAGTCCCACACTGCTCCAGAGCCCAAAGATGATGCCTTGTACCCCAGTAGTCACTTCTCACACACATCATGGTTTCTCAAGTCTAGCTCAGGTGGTCCTGGCTATGTAGTTTCTGTGATGCAACATTTCTCTATTTTTGCAAGAGGAACCATACCCAAACTAGATTCAAGACAAACCAATGCAAGTGTCACTGTAACTGTACACAACCCACTAACAATTCTGTTAATACTTGTGCTCCTTACCTCCATGAGATGCAAGGAATTGAGGACAAGTCTGGCCAGGTTAGCCAGGAGAGCTCTCCTGCTCAGCACCAGAATCTTGAGTTACATTACTCACATACTTATTTCTTGGTTGTTTTGGGGGGGGTTGTCTTTTTTTTTTTCCTTCCCCACCTGCATGGCTCACTTTCTCTTCAACAAGATAGGAAGATAACTAGGTCACACTAGTTCCTCCATGCACCTCAGTTGAGTACAGGAGACCCAGCCCTCAGCCTGCAGCAGGAGCACTCCTTTCCCAGCTTAAGAGGATTTGGTGGTAGGCAGCTAATACAACCCATAAAAAAAGACAGCTCAACAGATTTATTCATCTTGACAACTGCAGTGCTCAACTCAAGCAGGAAATGAGAGGCCAGCAGCATATTATGCCAATATCTGGCAGCATATTATGAGCTCTCCTCCCAGGTTTTGTACTGGCTTAGGATTGGCCATGCACAACACATTCAGGTATTTTCAGCTGGAAGCCTTTTCTCTTCATCTTGTATTCTTACCTGACAAAGAGGCTCAATGCTCATTCACCCTCCAGCTTATGGATACCTGCAACAATCATCTACTCACACTAGGGCTGAGTGCAGGAATTTGTCCCCCAGACCAGCAGCAGCCAGGCTGCTCTCCCTGATAGTGTGCCCTTAAGAGGAGCAGCTAACATCAAAGGTTTACCTTATCCACCCAAATCCCTCAGTTGCCACAGGAGCAGTACAACATGCTTTCAAACAAAGAACATCTGTGACAAGCCAAAGGGATTTACTGCTCATCTTTTGAGGAGTTTTACACTCAGGAGAGTCCTGCAAGGGACACAAAGAGATGCCAATGTGCATGTAACCTACACCATAGGGAACAGGAGGAAAGGTCCCAGAGGTGCATTGAGATGCCCTCACAGGGCAGTTTTTAGCAGTAACTTGGGCACAGCGAATAGAGTTTGGTCTTCAGATACTAAAAACTTATGGATAATTCATCCACAGCAGAATGACTTCAACAAAAAAATGTAATCAGCAGCATGGACTAAAAATAAACAAAAACCAAAAAAACCCCCAAACAATAACAAAAAAACAACAACCCACACATACACAAAAAAAACCTAAACCACTCCCCCCACACACACACCGAAAAGGTCTCACAAAACCACTCACTCTCCTTTCACCTTCCTTGGAAGTAAGTCTCAAACAAGTAGTTCACAGGGCTCTGGAGCCGAATATCCATCAGCACATCCATGATCCACAACACTGACTGTTCATAATGCACTTTTATTTTTTCCTTTGTACAAAAACAAATATAAAATTTAAATCCAATAGAAAGTGTATACTAGCAATGACAAGTTTACATTACAATAAGACAGGACAATGCGATGTGTATTGAACACCACACTAGTTTTAGAACTCTCAGTGATACATGCACTATATAAAAACTGCTAGAACTTTTATTCTATTTCTACCAAGAATATCCAGGTACCAAGAACCAAAAGTAATCTTGATAGGTGGTATCTACAAAATTAGACCTTTTCCACACACAAGAAAAAACCAACATTAATAGAAACGTTTATCATTCTTTGTTAAAATCCTCTCACAAAAAGCCATACATAAAATTCTTAGTAGATACAGAAAAAGCTCAAAAGCTGTTAGCATAGGTAACCATTCAGTAGTTTAGGGAATCTTTTAGACATTTTGAAGAGATACTGTAGTTTTCAATCTGTATTTTCCCCCACAAAGCCAGAACTATGTCGACTCCTGTTTCAAAACCTAGTCAGTGGTTAAAACTAGCTCTTGAGTGAAGTCAAAGAGTAGTGAACAAAATATTTAACAGAACAGGGGTGTGCCTGTTTACTTCTTGAAGAAAGTCTTTTCCACATTCAAGGTTTGTTTATTTGTCCCATAAACAAGATTGTACCTGAGGGATGAAACAAAAACAAGGATTACCATAGTCTGTAAGTAGAGTTTTTTCCATAAAAGCATGAAGTTCACAGAGCACAGCCAAGCCACCTCATCAGTCTTGTCTAGCCTCCCTCGAGTTTGTGAGCCCAGGGAAGTGTATGTTTGGATAGGTGGCCAGTTCATATTTCTGAAGACACAGTTCTGTTGATGCTCTGTGGAGCCTGAGGATGGAGACTGCTGCCAGGAGCCTGCTCTTCCCCCAGTGCTGGCAGCTCCATTTGTTCCCTGCTAACTAACATATCTATCATACATGTCACTGCAAGAAGCAGACAAGTTATTCAAAGTAAATGGGGCAACCCTGCTCTAGGAGAATCAGCCCATAGTGCAGAGAAGCCACGACCACTATATTTGAACACTGACTTCGTTTCAGAGCAGGCTGGAGCAACACCCTAGATCTCTGAAGCCCCTATCATGCCTCTGCCCTGAATAGCTGACTGTCCATCAGAAAGCTGGGTCCTATTCACTATCAGTAGGAGTTGCTTCCTCTGCCCTCAGAGGAACTCTGACTATTTAAGACTCTTCTTTTTGTACCCATAAACCTGCCATGCTTATTTCTGTTAACTCTGCAGCCAGTATGTATTTTTCACCATGTTCTGAGTTGTATTCCCAATAAAATAATCTAATATTAAAGGCATAAAAATATACTTGCAGGATTTTTTTTAAAAATAGTTATTCAGTAGCTCCAGACTTCTTTTGTCACTATTACATAACTGACACTCAACTGCTAAGCCAAAAAGTACCTACAAATGCTGCTTACCTGTGGGATTGTGCCGGATGAAAAATACAAACGGTCTGTCTACTATGAACCATGGAGGAGATGACCTGGCTATTAAAATTGCAGCTTGCAGGAAAGAAAAGACTCAGAATCAGACAAATCAAGCATGACAACACATGATATACTCTATCAGTTTCATAATGTGTGTGTGTATATATATATGTGTGTGTATACATATAGGCTTTCACAGGTGTAGACAAATGCCTACGACCTACCAACTCAGACATTTAAAGCCACATAGGTCACATGATATTCTTACAGGATGCATATTAAAAAGACAATACAAGACCCACAGAAAGTTGGAACTCTTGGACTGTCACCCAAAGCATGTAGTAGCTCAGTCCTCTTTGCCACCTGGATAGCCAGAACATTTTATGAATGGTCAGAGCTATTAGAAGACACTTCTCTAGAAGTAAGCCTATTAGCATTTCTTACAGTAATCAACATGGGAAAATTGAGCTTTTCCTGAGATATTACATAAACCCCATCAACTGATCTAAATCAGATTATTCCTGCAATGGTCTCTGAGTGGACTATCTTTGCTTAGTGCTATAGCCTTATAATGGAGTTTTCCCAAGTCTGACAGTTATCAGTGCAGTTGCTTACTTGTTGCTGCAGAAGCTTTGGTTCCATCTTCACTAACTTCAATTTTTGTCTTTTGCAGAACGTTAGATACATGAAGACCTTCTGTTCCTGAAAAAGCCATGGAGAACAGCACTTTCAGTAAAACTACTTGAAAGAGTCCTGAAGTACCTTGTAGCTAACAGCTATGCCAGCATGGCTCAGAATAATAAAAGCTGCTGAAATCCTGAAGCTGCAGTGAAGAACACTACTGCTAACATCTTTGAATACAGTCACTGAGTAACTGGAAAACAGGGAATAACCTATCTTACTCCCCTCCCTCCCCATTTAACTAGGTTTTCTGATTTGATGGTTTAAGAAGTGTTCACTTAAGTGTTCACTTCCATTTTTAGTTTTAATTAAAAAAAAAAGAAAACAACTGAAAAAATATGCTTCCTGAATTTAAGACACTTATCTCAATGTCAGGGAGGGGGAAAAAGCACTTAGCAACACACCTTGCTTTCAATCAAACACAGGAATTTGTTTTCAAATTAAGCCAGCACAAGGCAGGCTTTTTTGTTAGATCATCATGGAGAAGTTTAATAAAAGCAGAGAATAAAAATACAATGACATTTTACAGCCATGAGTTCAGAAGTGTCTATACTCCATTTTCAGATACTAATATTTACAGCTCTTGGTCGGTCCAGTCCCTTAAAGTGTGAATGTAATCCTTGAGTTTTCCTACAGAGCTGAAGAAAAAGTCATTAAACACATACTTCAGGGAAAGTTACATATTGTAGTTGCAGTATTTGCCACAGTATAAGGTACAGTATTGTTATAAGTCTTGCCACAGATTTTAGACAATGCTTGAGACCCTCAGGCTGTATTATCAAATCTTAAACTGACCACCATGATTTACTGCTGTAATGCAAGACAAGGGGAAAAAAGAGCTACTGCGATGTTAAACAGAAGCAAACAGTCATGCCTGGCTGGCTACAACATAACACCCAGCTCCAGTGTCATAGTAACGCAGCCAAGGTAAAGCAGACAAAACTGCACTAGTAAAGCAGCACTTTATTCAGTGCTAGGAACTATGAAGGACCACCATGAATTAAAACAAACAAAAACTCCCCCTTACTTGTTATTTTTGCAAAGTTTGCCTTCGACTGGTCAAACATGTCTGTAATACCGAGTGCTTGCAAAGGGTCCTTTAGGTCTGTTTCTGCTTCTGCTGTAAATCTAGTAGGAACAAAAAAAAGAGATAAAAATGAATGCATCAGGAAAGTCACCCTGTATCATATGAGATATACATAAATAACCCCTGAAAACACTCTGAAGGAGAAATAGATTACATCAATACTTACTTTGGTAAAATAACCTGCACTCTTTTTGCTACCATGGTTGTCATCCAGCTTCCTATTGTTTTTGTGCTGATGTGGGGAATGATAGCAGAGAGTGGCGTTGTGCTTTCAGTAGGCAATGCAATCAACATGCTTATCATTTCACCGTGGTATGGCAGCTCAATGATGTTATACCACAGCTCATTTGGAGTACTTGTAGTACCTAAAAAAAACCCAAAAAAACCAAACCTAGTGAGCCATAACCTACAGCCTTAAGTGTCCATCTTACCTTTAGATACCTACAGCTGTAAGAGTTTGTTAGGGAAGTTTTGCCCACATCTTAAAACTGACTCTAGAGTCACAAGCTTCCTACTAGGCAACCCTTCAAAAGGCATGGGCTCTGGAGAGATGCTAGCTTTACATAAAGCACAGACAGGATGACACCAAGGAGCAAATACTTATGTAATATACATCCTGTGTCCCAGGCAAACCTCATCAGCCCAGAGCAGCAAGCAAGCTACATTAGAAGTGACAAAGTCTGCAAAGCAGCTGCATCTCTACTTCAGATCTCAATTGTACCAGAACCAACTGCACACTGAGAAACAAAAAGCAAGGAAAAGCATCTTTCCAACTTGAAGAGATCTTGTAGATAAGCTTTTTCCTCCAAGAGTTATTGCAAGAGCTCCTAGCTCCTGTCTGAAGTAGTCTGTGGCATTTACTTAATCTTCTTGCTGAATAAGGATCTGATTAGGAAGCAGTCTTAAGCCTTTCAAGATAGTGGAAATCAGCCACTTAGAGGCAGTGCACGATGCCAATTAGATGAGAAGGAGTGAGATAGCAACACCTCCAAGTTACAGCAACTGTCTTTGAGCAACCCTCTCCTCTTCCAAGTTCCCTTTAGTTACTGTGCGATTTCTGGCATGTGGCTAGGAAGCAAACGCTTTTTATAGTAGTTTCAAGTGAAAACTTGTCAGTTTAACTACAGACAGGATTTCAGGCAAAGGTTTTGGATAGCAGCAAGATCTTATTATCTTTCCCCTTTCTTCATCTAAACTTGCACTTATCAGCCCAAGCCGAAAAATGAACAGCTTCATTACTAATTAAATCTTATTGCCAGGGCCATGCAACGTGCCTTGACTGAGTTCATATTGCTACAAAACCGGCAGTATCACACTTCTGCAGGAATAGTGTCAGGCTTGGCAGTTTCATTATTTCCTTTTATTATGGCAGTGGTTCTCAAACTAGAGCCTACAGACCAAAACACTGGCTGTGTAATTCAGCTACAGGACAGTAACACAAGGTGAACTGTCCCAACAGGTAAGCACTGCTTTCCTGATCTGCTACATGCTGCTATCATTACTGAGGCATCCCCAAAGGAGGAGAAGCTCAGCTTCAGTCAGCTCATGGGATTGAAGATGCTTAAGAAATTTAAACTTTTAAAGATCCCTTTGCAAGCATAGATAAAACTGAAGCCCTGTGTGAGGAAATCCAGAGATTCACAAACTAAAGTGAGTCCTAATTCAGCAATATTTCTTTTGTTCCTTTCTAGCCTTAATAGCTTGTCTAGCTTAGACATAATGGAGACTTTAACCAGCACCAGAAGTCAAAAGCCTTCAAAATAATAGTCTTGCTAAACCCCATCTTAAGTTATGAACTTCTTTGAAACTCCACAGATTAGTACATACTGCAGGAGGCTTCCCCACCTCCTCCAACTCACACTTTCAGCAGTCACCTAAAGTACTACATTACATCTGCTCTAACATATAGGTTTGGGACAGAAAGTCACAGCTGTTTACTTTAACATAAATTACTAATATTAGGTGAGCACTACTGACAGCAAAACTAGGCATTTGAAAGCACAGTGGGTCTTGCTTTTTGGATTTATAGCAAGAAAGCTGTACTCTCAGACTTATTCCTCAGATTGTATTTAGCACACAAGGAAGCAAGTTCCAAGCAGCACTTCTTGGAAGGATGCAACAGAAGTTTTTAATCAGAGTATCAATCTTACTTTGACCACTAAAATCCCCACAGGGCTGCAACACTGCAGCTCTGAAGTTCATTGTCAGTCACATCAAGCTGCTTATGTCAGCTCTGAGAATCTCTGAAGGAAGTCTGGCTGAACCTGCTGAACTTCTTTTCACTTGTGACTCAATCTGAAGAGCTGTTTCACACCTTGAGAGATACAGCCAACATACTAACCCCGTGCTCTTCTGGCTCTCACAGGACTGGGAACTGCGCAAGTTCCATTTCTTTATATGCAGTAAAATATAGATTGATTCTACTCCAACCTTCTGTCATACACAGCTCATCACCAGGTAAACCTCTACATTCTGTCTCTGTTGCAGCTTTTCCTTATTCTCACTCCTTAGGAATCGGTACCTTTTTTTTTTTCCTTACAGCAAAGCTTAAGTAACATGCAAATTTCTCAATTTGGGTACTTCAGATTTTCCATTTGGAAGGCAAGAGGATTTGACAGAATATTCAACCTTAAGCAACTGCTAAGTACCTTGCAGGGCAAGCTTACCCATACCCCAGCAGCACAGACACTTCTTCTAACACAAGCTGCCTGCATCAGCTGCAACAATCAGCACCATTTAACACCACATGTACAGCAAATTCTTGTTCCAGTTTGAAACAGTTAAGTTTACAACTATTGTCCATGGTAGTGGGAGTCACTGAGCTTACCACAGCGGAAGATAGACAACTGGGACAGCATAGGAACTTGGTAGGTCTTCCCATCAGCTCCATAAAATGGACGTTTCTTTGTATTTTCAGGTCGGAATCGCGATTTCCATAAGCCCTTGAAATACACAGCATTTACTAGAACCAGTCTGGTCAAACTGCCTTCAATATCAGCTGGAGCTACAACCTGATCGATCATACCTAGAAGAAATAAAGGAAGTCTTAAGTATTTGTTGTCTTAGCACTGCCAACTGTTCATGAGGAACATGAAGCACACGTTAGTTTAGACCTCTTGATCTGTGAGCGTGCCAGCTCTTCACAGGGCAATGCATTCACGATTCATAAAGCCAATGGTATTCTTTGTCAAAAAGTAAGCCTTTGGGATAACTAGAATTCAAACACATCTTACTAACTGATAGTCTGATGTTATAACAACTAACAAGGCCTTACCCTTTCCAACATGTGAACAGATCTAAGACTGTTACAGTGGTAATAGTTTCAGCTGAAACACCTCCCCATTCACACGCTGCTTGCAACATTGCTATGCAAAACTGGTGATGTGGTTGAGAAAGAATTTGACAGCCTCGTTTCACACATACCACATCCAACATCATCAACACACTCCTCACATCCAGGAGGCACTGGTTTTAACTCCAAGAGGTACCAAACTAGGTAGTTCACCTAGATTGGGAAATGTTGCAAAACGTGATCGTTGGCTTTAGCACGTGTAATCTTGACAACTAGATGCCAAGAGGCTTGAATCATGAGGAGTTCTGTCAAGGCAGGGTTAATTAGGAATCCTCCACTAAATCTGAGTCATAAGAACAGGGTCATATCTTACAAGAGTTTAGGGCAGTCAGAGCAAAAGCTGAACTGCCCTACATCTTTCTGTAACTCTGATTTAATGAGTAAAACATCTGAGTTGCCTGAAAGTATCTTTTATGTTTGAGAAAACACAGCTGCAAGAGGAAGCATGCTCCAAACTCTGCTTGAATTTCTCACTAGTTGTATGAATGTAAAGAACAGTAGAAGCTCCCCTGATCCCATGGGCAGATGGACACAGGCACACACACTGCACACATCCCTTCCAGGCCATCAGATAGGCTCATCTGCTGGGGCAGTGAGGCTGCTGATTCCTGGCCCATCAGCTCTAAAATACCACAGTAATGCCAGCTAAAAGACAGTTTTAGCTGCAGGGCAGAGCCTTCTCCATCTCCCCATCTTTCCCCAGTATTTCCATTTGAATCTGAGGTCTCAGACACCACCCTACAACACACAGAGGCACTCACCAATACTCACCCCTTGTTTCATTTTTCACCCACTGGTTGATGGAATCACATGCTGCATTTGGGTCCTCAAAGTCCACACTCTTGACACTGCACTGAAACACCTCTTTGTTCCTTGTAACAAAAGGCACTTCCATTTTAAAGCCACTCTTTGCAAACACTGCATTAGCAATTGTTACAATGTCTTTATTCTTTTTTGAGACTATGAGCCTGTTTATCTTCTTTAAGGCTTTACCAACTCCTATTTGGAAAGAACAGCAAGTTTAATTTAGAATAAGATTGATGAACAGTTACTTTATATGCAAACTATTAATGACATGAAAGGTAAGACATTAAGTGCTGGACAAGAAAAGGAGATCAAAGCAGGCATTCTCAGAGGACTTCCAAAACAACCATTTCTGATCACTCATCTGAAGATTGCTACTGTTTCCCAGCAAAAACATGACCTCTGCTGTGATTCCTGCTGCCCCTCTAGGTGTCTGCTCAGAATGCAACAGACAGTGCTGGGGATAACACTGAGATTCAAGTCTTACTGTGGAGTTACTAACCATGCTCTTCCACGGAACAGACTGTTCCAAAACACATTTCATATCATATAAGCCCAGATAACTTGTCAGTTCTGCAATGGTGACAAAGAAAGTTGAGGGGTCAGGCTGCTCAGTCAGAGCTCTGTAGGATTTGCACAACAAGTGGTTTTGAACTGCAGAGTGTAAAGCAAAAATTGTTTTTGACATACTTCCTTTCCATTTATTGTAGAATAAAGTAAACTGTCAAGATTTCTTTAATAAACTGCAAGTCAAGTCTTGGTTTCCCTCAAGACTAGGTCCCAGCCTAAATCAGCTACAAGCAGGAATCAATCCCTTAACACATGAGCTTGTCTCTAAAAAAAAAGGAAAAAGGGAAAGTAGCAGGTTCTGGTGTTACAGTCAAGATCCTTAGGACCTGAAAGCAGATTGTATCAAGTGCTTGCTAGCTGCTTCACTGTGTATGAGAGAAGGCATATGGCACCACAGAAAAACTGCTATGTTCACCATACTCAGTTCTCCCCAGTGTTATGGCTTATGAAGGAGCGCTTGTCTACACAGGGAAGCTCTTGCCAGGCAAGCAACTTCATGTTCAACCATTATATTGAACAGAATCCTTGGGTGGCTGTTTTTAGAGTTATTAATGAGTTCCCTCTGTTTCCCAATACAATTTAGGCAGAAACATTTCCAGACTACTTCCTGATGTAGACAAACTTAAGAGATATGAAATGAATAAATTAGTTTAGAGTTATTCTCTTAGCTGCATACAAGAAAAAAGCCTCAGATGGCTTTGCTGTTTCATGTATCATGAATGCTTTAACAGTACAGTTGTATGAATTTATAAATGTTCACTCTCCAATACTAGGGGTAAATTCTTTTGGAGAACATACCATAACAGAGGTTCTCAAACTGTATTCTGTGGACCACTGGTGGTCCACGGATCACTTGCTGATGGTCCGGGGAGAGCTGTCTGGTCTCATGATGCTGGCTCTCCTCTTTGCTTCCAGCTGCTAAATTGCATTAAAAGACAGCTAAAGACAAATTAAATACTTTTCAACTATTACCTTTCCAAAGAAGCAGTTGCTGCAGTTGCCAAGGAACCGCAAGGCAATCATAAACAAGAGCAGAGGAAATCTGTGCAATGAGATAGGTATCTCCCCATCCCATAACAAGTCTCTAACAAGGTACTGGCTACCTTCTAAGGTGTTTGAGAACCTCTGTGTCTCACAGCATTAGGACTGTGGGCCAAATAAAACAAGTTGCTATAATGCTTGAAAATTTTTCAACTTATATTTTGAGCATTCAAATGTTCCTAAAGTTGATCATCCAATGAAGAGATTTCAATCTACATCATTTCAATCTTAAACTATCAAATAATTTTGCTGTACTTTAAACCCAGGACCAAAACAGCAAAGCAAATGAAGACAGAACAGCATGTCATATGACAATACTGCTCAAGATTTAAATGTGTACTTACCTCTTAGAGGGTTTCCTATTCTTGGTAGTAAGGGAGAATGCTGGCACTAAGACGTTAAGTCTTGCTGGCAAACACTCACAAAAATAGCGTGCAAATTAAAGCAGTAAGAACCTTCAGGCTACACACTCTCAAGGGGCAGACATTGGCAGAGGAACACAAACACAGATGCATGCAGTGTCAGGCACAGAGGTAAGCAGAAATGGCTGAAGAGGGCACTACAAGATACAGGGATCCTGACAGCAGAAACACATGAAAAAAGCTGAAGAGTAAAGTGAAAGTATCAATAGTATGGTTAGTTTGCATTGCTTTCAGTATGGTGCCAATAAATATTCTTTTGCCCTCTTATCTAAGGAGTGGCACATTAAAGGCTGTTCAGGACAGCCTGAAATGGGCTACTGCAGCCTTCCTGCACAGTGCTGGCACTGGACCACCTCCCACATTGCTCTGAAAACCCAATTTTACAAGGACAAAGGCAGTTCTAGCTGGGGCCCTGAAGTCATTAACCAAGCTGCTTATAAGCCAATTGGAGTATATGTATATGTCCATACTCAAATTGCCAATTAGCTTCAAGTCTGTCCATTTTGTGCTTTGGTAAACACAGTTAATTGGTGCATGATGCAATCTACCACACTTGGAAAGCCATCTCATATAGCATGAAGAGTCTGACATAACACACCCAAAACCACCTTAGGAACCACTGACCATTTACACTGTATCTCATCATAGTTGTCAGCTGCTTCTTGGTCTTGCCATCAGCTCCCAGTTGCAACACCCCCAGGACTGATGCAATCCCATGAGGAGAAACAACAACATTGTCCTGAGGCTTCGCTTTCACTATTTGATTGAAGACCTGGATTCCAACATCAGAGCTAAGCTCCTCCAGAGGATAAAAACTGAACTGGGAACATACAGACATTAAAGTCCCAAGAACAAAGAGGAGGGAGAAGTGCCAGTTCATGATTCCTGGTTGGAGATACCTATAAGAAAACAAGAGGGGAAAGTTAAGTCAGTTTTCACAAGTACAGCATTTTAATTTTTAACGTAAATTCTTATTTACCTAAAGAGCAGGCAAGTCTTGCACATGTGCCACAGAGCTCTGGTAGTGAGACTCACACTTGCATTTTACTTACCACTACCAGTATTTTAGACCTAGGGGTTTCCAGATGCAGAGATAATCATGAAGTGGCTAAATATCACTGCCTATGTAACAGGGCAAAAGCCACCAAACTGGGAGATTACCTCCCACCACACAAAAGTTGTTAGTTTTGTGTTTCAATTAAATGAGCCTCGGCATTCTATTTAGACTGCCCTTTAGGGTAAGTTAGTGCCAAGAAGCGATGTGGTACAGTCCTCACCCACTAAGATGTGATGCACAGTACACTTTACAGATCATTTTCCACAGTGAACAGAAGCATGTGTACATATGCAAACAGACCTTCTGTCGTGGGAATTTACATCTGCCTAGAACAATAAGAGTTAGCTGCATAATTGGCATTCTCCATAATGGGAATGTAGAGGAAAACTTTTAGATTTTAAAATGCAAAGTTTAGTTTGGATTTCAACCTGCACTTTTCCATTTCATAAAATACAGGAGCTAATGAGTACAGAGTGAAGTTAACATTCGAAACGGGCCTATCTGCAGGTCTAACACCTGACAGAATACAGTATCAGGACACTCCTGATCTTCTAGGAAATTAAGCACAAGCAGCAGCAACAGTTTGTTCAAGACCTCTCAGCAACTGATTATGGAAAACCAAGCCCAAATCTTAAACACTGTACTGTAACTACTACACTGTATTTCCTACTCATGAAACTATAAGTCAACCTCTTTTTTGTTAGGGTAAACAGGTACTTAGAGAAACAGTCATGCAATAATGTTCAGTTTCATTAAATTATGTTCCCTGCTCACTACATTTTTAAGACATTTCAGTTGCACAGATAACAGCCCTGACTTCTATTTTCAGACCAGTAGTGTGCCTGTTGCCTCACTAAGCTGACTTTGGCACTCCAAGAACTCGCTGAGCTGTTGGTCTTCCAACAAGCTGAGGAGGAATCAGCTGGTTCCCTAGTTCACCAAAGGGTCATCAGGCCACAGAAGGCACACAACTGAATAAAGTGTCATTTGCACAACACATGCAAACCCCCAAAACGGGTCTCTGCCCCCCCTTGAGCCTTTGCCCAGCATGGCACACTGGTTCACACTGGCTGCAGCATCCCCGGTGCCGGGCCCGGCAGAGCCGCAGAGCTTCGGGATGAGGCGTCACTCGCAGCCTCCTCCCACACACTCCAAGGGCGTGAGGCTCCCAGGAGCTCTGCCATCGCCAGCCTACCTAAACCACGCTGGAGCATTTGATTACCATCAAACCAGCTGGTGTTTGCACAGATTTGTTTAATCGTCTTTTAATAGCATGTTCTTTAGCTGTGCTAAAACACTTGAAAGTAGCAAAATACAGCATCTCCACTTTCTTTTACACTGTCTCAGGGGACAGAACTGGCTTTGTTAAAGTTTGCCACTGCAGCACAGAATAAACCAAATGAAATAATGAAGGAGTTGAGACATCTTTCTCCCCTCAGTCCAACTGTCAATATTACCAGACCAGCTTGTTGGACTGATTTAAGTTATGCAAGTAAAAGTAAAAACACTGTCCTACAAAGCAGGCTAACAGCCCACCCAATAATTAAGTCTTTCCCATCAACCTAATAATCCCTCAAGCAGTTCTGAAGTCACTGAAGTACAATTCCTTCCAAAGGAGCTCCACATCAGCCATCAACAGGAACTATTCATGCTTAATCCAAAATTTAGACAGGATTTGGCTATCTGCAGCAGAGACCTGCAGGAAGAAAACCCAAATGCCACCCAAGCCCCTGAAAGAGGCTACACAAGTCACCCCCAGGCTCACCTTGCACCTCTCACCACCAGCTACAGCACAAAGCTGTCATGGGGAGAGCCTGGAGCCTGACAGGGAAAGTGAACTTGTACTTTTAAATAAAAAAATGTTAAGGAATATTCTTGAGTGTTCTTTGATGCTGGCACAAACCATCCGAACAGCTAGTTTTGTTCTTAGGCACAAGGCTTCCCTCTCTCCCAGGCAGCAGCTCTACACTGATGGCAATGCTACCTTGCAGGAGGCAAGTGTGGCTTGACACTCCAAGAGAAGTTAAGGGTTTAAGGTTTCTTTGGTGGTTTGGTGGCCACCTCTTCTCCCTATTTGGAAACCCAATGGGCACTTTAAACAAATTCTGAATCCCGATACTAAGCAGACTTTTACCTTTACCAAGTACCTTGGCAATACAAAGCCTCAAACCCCCAAAACTATTAGAGATTCTTACCAGATGCACTTACAAGCAAGCAAAAGTTAATGTTGGTGCAATACAGCCTGTCCCATGTAGTGATGGACAGGGACAGTGCCAGACAACCACAAGGAGTTTGAGCTGCAATTTGAAAACCCTGCTTTTGACTGAGGCAGCTCCACCTGGTCCAAACCAAAGGAGACTGGACTATTTTGAGCACATCTACCCTTGACACATTACACCTCAAGAAGTATACTATGAGGGCACAGACAGGAGTGACACTTCTTTGAAGTCAAGTAAAACAATGTTTCATTGTCATTTACGCAGTGCATCTGCACAAACCTAGCTGAAGTCAGACATTTCTCTTTTTGCCTATACCGCAGTATAGCGCAAGTCCCTAAATTTTCTACTTCACTGGTGACAGCCCCTGCAGACTCAGGATGACAGCCTTTCATTTTCCCCATGACACATGTGAAGCCTTGTCAAAACAATCCAACTCTGCCCCCAAGGCCACTGCTGCAGGATTTTTTTTTTGTTTGGGTTTTTTTTTGTTTGTTGTTTTGTTTCAAATTATAACATGGAGACCTCTTGGGAAACCAGGTACAGGATGTTTGCCTCACCTCTACCCCCAACACGCTATTAAGGCAGGTTGGTCTCTGTTTTGGAGAACAACCTCTAGCAGATACTAAATAAGTGAAATAAAGTCATGCAGTGCTCTGAGCATGGGAAAAGCAACAGTTACAGAGCAGCCCCTTCTTGGCCTGGCCCTGTTATGGCCACTGCATAGCTTAACCAGGCAACAGTTGTTAAATAAAAAGGGAGATAATTTCATCTGAGGATATAAATTCATCTTTGAGCCAAAGTGGCATCCCTGTTATTAATGTTTCCGTCAGTATATTCAACTTCTTATGCAGTTCAGTAACAACAAGTGCATTTGCATATCCTGAAAGAAACAGCTTAAGTACATTGCAAAGAAAAGAAATCCAAAAGGATGTACAATGTGTAGGATGGAAAACAGCTGACCTGCTATACAGAATACCAACAAGCTTTCAACAAGCTTTCATAACACTGAAGCTGAAAACTTAGTGATAGTTAAATCTGAATCTAATGCTTCAGAAAGCCAAACAAAAATACAAGCTAGGCATTTCTTTGCCTATGACCTTTAAATTTTTTACAAAGTTAACTGAGAAGGAGGAAGGTGTATAGGCGAATTTCATTTACATAAATGTGGGCTTTTGAAAGATGTTGGACCAAAAAAACCTGTCCCTCTTCAGGGTAGGCTGCCCACTTCTTAAATTGAGAACTTACAGGAAGGACATCCCACAACTTAGACTTCTTAATAGGCAATGTAAATACCCAATGTCACTAACCCAAAGAAATGTATCTAAAGAATAAATAAATAAAAACCCAAAACAGCCCCCCCTGCAATTTGTTATGCAAATCTAGTTCTTAACCCTAATGCTAAATTTTCTGAACAAAACAGATGACAGTGTCACACATTCAGCTGTATGGGGGATGCCATGTCCATGGCAAGCACATCAAGGACTCCTTAACTCCCCCTGCCTCACTGAACAGCACCACACCAAGTCCTGTACACCACACTGAAGTACTAGTTATACCTGTATCTAACTGCAGAGCCTAGTTTAAGCTGCTATATAATTTCCAGGTAACTACTCCAGTCAGGCACAGAGCTCTGGGAAAGGCAGGAGAAGACGACTGTTCCATGTCCTATCTACACTGATAATTCTGCATTGTTTCATGACAGATGATGAAAAGTCTTCAGGATATCAATCTCTAGATGACCTCAGCCTCAAGCTGGTGTTCAAAACACTAACCCTCTGACACACTAGGCAGCATACTCAGCTCTCACTAGGCTCAGCTCTTCAGATCAACCCCATAATGCATAGTTTAAGTTTTTGGCTGAAATTTATTATGCAAATAGTTATGTCAACAAAGAGGACACGATGCCTCCAGCCTGCATTTACAGAATGTCTGGTACAAAAGCAAAGGTATATTAATATGGAGTGTTTAATCTGGGTCTAGAAAAGCTTTTGGTAGAGCAGGGAGAAGTTACATCTCAGCCCCAAGCACGAAAAACTGCTAAGAATGGAGATCCTCCTACAGGAAAGAACTAGTTAGGAAGGACTTCGTTTTCAGAGAGCCAAACCAAGCTGCTGCCCTCTTCCCAAAAGGAAGAAGAGAAATTAGTTTGGTTCAAGATCAGAGGCAAAATATAAGCTGAAAAAATACTCATATTTAAAATCTAAGTTGGAGAAAAGACCTATCCCAGAGAGCCTGAAGAACACTTTGAAGCGAATTGAGGAAGAAATAATGAACTGCACATAGGTTTTTAGATATCTGTACTGGCTGCACTTCCTATGAGACACCTCCAAGAGTTTATTTTGAAGCCTGATTTCAACAGCAATAACGTATAACCCAAAAAAACCTCCTTCTTGCAGCTGCAAGATTGATTCTGCAGTTTCTTTAAAGACACATCACGCCATCAAGGAAGTTTGCACACCAGACTGCACTTCTGTGAATAGCTGTAACCAAAACAGCAGCAAGCACAACTAAACAGACTAAAAGTAAACAGCAGAGTCCCACAGCATTGCTGGTCTCATGCATTTAGCTCAAAAAGCTCAGATCCCCTGAGCCCACGTGGCAGACACTGGGCAGCCTGTGTACCCAGGGAAACTCGGCCCGGAACAAACATTCAGGGACCTCTCCAAGTCCAAGATGTTGATGTTTCCATGTCAGTGCCATCTGGGCTACTAATTTAAAAGTCTTATTTCAGCTGACATCTGAGCTCAAAGAAAGCAGCTTCACTTCAGGCATTTAACCAACTCTCTCCAGCAGGACTGAATAAATACTCAACCAAACCTGTTAACAGTCATTCAAGAAGCTGGCTGGGCACACAGCAATTGTTTCTTCCAAGCAATGAGACCACTCTGGTTGCAATGGGAAGGTCAGATGCTGGGTCTTACTTTTCAGATGACGCCCACTTGGCAGCATAATTAAATACATATTAAACATAATTAAAGCACTCAAACCTGTCAGTAGGCTTCTCTCCCCCTCACAGGTGTTCATAACTCCCCACCTAAGCTTCTTACATCCCAAAGCCTTCAGCTTCAGTATCCTCTCCTATCGTGGTCTGAATGCAGGTGAGTTCAGGAGTGGCTTATTCCACACAACAGATCTGGGAAACATTTCATCTTCCTCCAGGTTTTCTGGTACGTCCTGAATGTTGGCTCTCCCTTTTTATCTAACAACTCTTTCCACTATTACCCAATAGTTGGAAAGTTTAGTATATGCACAGTGTTACCAAGAAAGGATGATTGCTAGCTTTTAAACAGCTCAGTACTTACACTACTTTGAAGAGGAGTGAGTTACTGTCAACAAGATATAAACAACTTGTACACAGTGATAAACTGGAAGTGATTTTTTTTAAAAAAATTAATTTTGTATGTTAAGATATTGGTCTGATTTCAGGCACTACAGCCACCATTGCACACAACTGCAGAAAGCATGGTAATGGCTCAGTCCATCTCTCAACCTTAGACCTTCCTCTGTTATTCCTATTCCTCCCAGTTTTTTAGTGCATTTGTGTTTGTTTCAAGATGGGCCACTTCAGTCTGGAATGCCTGTTCCGCCGTGTCCAACCAGCCTCCCCCACCAAGCAGGAATCTCCCAGCAGAGCCCTGGCTTGTTAAACTGGGCTGGTCCCAGACAGGAACTATCTCCTTGTCCAAGCACAGCTCCCACATGAGGAGAAAGTTACAAGCTCAGTGCTTCTTTATGAAGAGTCCTGACCACCACCACTTCTCGCGAATTTGTTAAGCATCAAGTGCAGAGGGACAGGCTCCATTGAAAACTTTCTCTTCATGAACAGGGTCTCCAACTCCTAAGCCACCCTGATTTTTGCATGAGTATCTGTCTTCAATAGCATTTGGTCATGGTTCATGGTAGTTCATGACAAAGACCAACTTCACATCATGCAAGGCTGATCAGTGTTTTTTACTTCACCACTCCACTACACAGGCACTATTCAGAGTTTCAAGAACATAGATAGGCATTTATGTATCATTTGCTTTTCCCTCCATCTCTCATTTCTACATAATTAAAAAAGCCAACTTAAGCTCTGCTTCATGGAGTAAATACAGTTTGCTGATATGATAGGGTACACGTCTACCACAATTTTCAAATTTTATCTGCATTCTCTCACTGCTATAAATTCAACAGCTGTTGTTAAAAGTTTCTATGTATTACTTACTCCTGTAAATATTATATACTCCTGTATTTAAAGCAGCATTGCCACAGAATTTTCCAAGATCTATTATCAAGTTTTACAGCATCGGGAAGGTTAAAGAGAATTATGTTTTAAATTTACTGGTGTCCCTTTATTAAAGAAGTGGTTTTGTTGCTCTTAAGTTCTTTATGCAATGTGGTTATCTTAACGTAATGAAGAAACAAGCTTGGGACAGTCAGCTCATCATGACTAATGCTGCAG
The DNA here is from genome assembly GCF_003945725.1 of Corapipo altera. Lineage (NCBI taxonomy): Eukaryota > Metazoa > Chordata > Aves > Passeriformes > Pipridae > Corapipo > Corapipo altera. The sequence continues at coordinate 5,261,235 of NW_020884902.1, read as the reverse complement.
AACCAGTTTCCCAAAAAGAGGCAGCCAGCAGTGTTTCACAACATGCTGGTGAGGCTATACCTTCTTGCTCTGGATTCACCCCAGTAGAGGGAACAGTGGTTCAACAATCACAGCAATTGCCTAAACTCAAGCTCAGATTTTAAGTTTTTTTGTGGAAGGAACACTCATGGAACCACAGTTCCCACATTTACTGTACATTAACAATGCTTATTTTGCAAGCAGAGGCTCATTAGGAGCTAAGGGCAAGCCTACAGCATTGCGAGCTCCCATTAATAAAGGTACAAGGTATCAACTCTTTGATAATGGGCTATATAAGTACCATTTATGAAGTAAATAGTCCACAAGGTGTTGGACTAACAATGGCTGGTATCTTATCAGGTACCTCATCACCACCTTTACCCTAAGTCCCACCTCTGCCATAGGATTTGACCTTTCTTTCTTCCTTAAAAAATATTAAAGGGAAACCCAGTACCCTTACTCATTTTCACTTTTTGCAGGTATCCTGGTATCATCTGATACCATGACTGGCCCTTCTACACCCCTGCAGGGAAAACAAATTTGGTTCTCCTCTCCCCAAGTAAATTTTAATCTGCTGGCCAGTGACTCATGCCTTGTGTCTTGCACCTACCAGGCTGAGAGTAGAAACAGCCTTGTAGAGATGGCTCCATGGCCACTTAAAAACTGTGGAAAGCTGTGCTTGGACCAGATTGAATGCCAAGAGCTTTCCAGTATACATCCTTCTTCAGAAGGGTTAAGATACTAATATCTGTAACACTGGGACTTGGAGAACTGTCAAGCAAAGAAAAAAATCTGTATAAGAAACAAAGAAAGCTAAAGGTATAGAACTGAGTCCTCAAGCCAATAGTGAAAATTTCAGTAGAGCTTTGAAAAGGCATGTGAGTTGCTGCAGAGCAGGAGATAGATGACAGTTTGCCTTCAGATTCTACACCTTTTAGATTACTCTACAGAAGAGGTACTTGTATTTCCTACCGAACAACACCCTACAAAGCCCAGTTACCATCATTCCACACCCTATGGTTCAGTCTAGGTTTACAGCACAACTGAAAATTAGGTTTTCTACATAGCTAAGAAGCTATGTAGCTTCTTCTGGGAAGCTAAGAGAGGTAGGAGGACATATCAGCCATATGACATGTAACCAAAGCCTATTCATGCTTGGGTTAGAGATGCCCAGCTGGTAACAGGAGACAGGCTCCCAGTCTTCCAAGTGGCCTTTAAGAAACACCGCTTAAAATAATGCAAGTAATTCAATATTACTAATTTTTTACTTATCCTTCCTCCTACAAGAGGAAAGGCTCTGGCAATAACAGTGTTGGCAGTTCTCTAACTTTACACAGTTGCAATCAGTACACTCTTTTCACCATAAAAATAAATTGGAACTCCAGTATTCTCTGTTCATAACAAGAACTTCTGTAAAAACTTTTACTTACACAAACTCATTGAAAGCCAAGACCTGATACTTTAAGCATTTGTATCTCGGGAATGCTACCAACTGACAAAACTACCTGGAACAGCATTCTAAACATTTACTGTACTTGTGGTCGGAGATCTGCAGAGTAAGAGGTGACTAGCCTTTTATTTATTTATTAATCATACTGTACAACATTAGCAATCAACCACTTCCTATTTGCAAGCTAATTTAGAAACCACCTTCTCATCTGAAAGACTAGATAACAAATGTAAAGTGTAATGTAGCCAAATTATTAGTACTTAAGATGAAAAAAAGCATACTGAGTTTCTGTATCCAGGACAGCATCACTGAAACAGACTTAAGCTCACAGGAACATGAGATACTAGTTTTTAGTGGCCTTTTCTCAGCTGTTTCAGAACTGGGTTGAAGGCTACCCAAAAAGGATAAGGATATTCACATTTCTCTTTACAGTATATAGACATTTACATATATTTATCTTTTCCCCCTCCCAGCTTCAGAAGCAGAACCAGCCAACCACAAATGCAACCAGCGGTCACGGATGCTGAAAGGATGTAGGAATGAAGCACTGTGCTGGGAACTCTCCATATGCTCAGATAGACCCCTCCTGAGTCATCTGCAAGAGGACTTACATTAACCAGTTAATAAGAGAATTACCAGCTGTTTAAAGACTGTATTTAAGAGAACACACTCTTTTCCTTAATCTCACCTCACTTCTGACTGATCCCACTGGTTTTACTACAGGTTTTTGGAAAGGCAAGACTTAAATTTCCACAGGAAAAAAGGGACAACTGAGAACGAACTACGCACATGAATTCTGCAAGAGCAGGTCATGACCTGGTATATTAAACCATCTGATTCAGTTCAGCCTGAAAGTTTGCAGGCTGAGCTGGGAGCTGTGTTGGCTGAGAAGCCTCCGCAGAGTCCATCACTATTTCTGTAACGCAGATGACGAACCTCTGCAGAGGAAGTAGGCAATTAGCTGGGAAAGCAGCCTCTTAAGCTGAGCTGCCAGAGCAGCTGGAGGCTTGTTTCAGTGCTGAGAAAGCAACACGAACTACTCCTGGAAGAGGGAAGGTATATAGCAAAACGGAAACGTATAGCTAACAGATAATCCACCAACTTCTACATATATTTCTTAGATTACTTGGAGATGTAAAGTAAGAAGATAACAGAATGGAAAAGTTAGTTATGTTTAGTTCTCCTCTTCGTTTTGTACCTGTAACCTTCAGAGACAACGACAAACTGCCCCTCTCCCACAAAAACATGAAACCTCAAAACCCACTCAACCTTTGGCCAGAAGCAGCTTGCACTTCAGACCAGGTGACAGCGTCTCTCAGAAGCAGTGAGAAACATCACTAAATACCACAAAATGCCCTTCCACAGCAATAGAAGTTTAAAGTGCAAGCTGTTAAATAACATAAAAAGCATTTAAGTAAGAAACATTTAAGAGTCTTGGTCAAAGCTACGTAACTGATTAACATAAATTCACATCATCTGTACATCAGCCAAACTAAGAGAGATAAGAAGTACCAGCATTTCTTAACTGTGCTTCTGGAGACCGCAGTGGGATTTACAACTGTAGCTTACAGTCTCCTGACAACTAATAATTCTCACAAACAAACCTGCCTGCATGCTGAGGCCACTACCTCAGATGCCTTGAGCAGGCATCTGAACTTCAGAACTCACTGGCAATCAGCCTTCATGCCTTCCACAATTGCTTTCATGGTTCCATGATAATAAAAAAAAGTTCAGGCCACAGTTTCCAAAGCCCATGGAGACAACAGGAGACTGCTTGAAGCCCACACTTTACACCACATTGATGAGTATGGACAGCAAGACTGCAATTTCCACCATGGGGAGATAATTCCACAAGATGAATATGCTTTCATACTTAATTATGCCACAAAGCAGTTTATTCGACCCCAGCATAAGGCATCTTCTGATTTCAGCCTGAAAATATAAGAAAAAAATCTTTCTGGCTATTAAAGGTGAACACCAGATCACAGACAAGATGTAGCAGCTGCCAAAATGCACGTGTTTCCACAGACACCACTCAAGAAGAGGTGCTAAAGGATAAATACAGCATTTCAGATAGCACTTAAGTATATTTCGAGGCCATGACAAACAGCTCAAGAACCTATGGCTAATAAAAGCATTGCCACTAAAATTGCCCCATCCTCTCCTTGTCCAGGATCACTGACTCTCACTTTAGCAGAGACCTCACCTCTGCTTGCATAAGTATTCATGTAAGTCAAGTACTGAATTAGAGCCTATCGCTAGAGACAGGAAAAAAGAACACAGGACAGCTTTTTTCCCATAGCATGCCAGCCCAAACATTTGTATAGCTACAACTGTAAAATGCTACCACCTTTATTTTCATCTCTTTTTGCTCTCCTCCCACCCCACCACTTTAGCCATCTTACAGGAGACACATCTGAACGTGCACATGGTTGCTCATATTCAGCTTTCTCATATTTTTACACAGGGAAGCTATCTACTTTAATAATAATAAAAAACCTTCTTATATTTTCATAACATTTACATTGTTAATCTTTAAATTTGTATGTAGGTGATTGACTACTGCATGCTACTGCTACCTGTTCTTCAAAGCTGAAAAGAGATAATTCTATACATCACTCTGCTTATTGAGAAGCTGTTTATGGCTGGTATACGTGCACTGAATTACATGGTACTTACAAACCAGTACTTTGGTGTAAAACATGATTTGTAAGTTATGTCACAGGTGATTGGCAAGATGCCCAGAGGCACACAAAGATAACTGACTGGATCTATCAACACTTTACAGATTAGTGATGATTAATTCATCTTTGCTGTCTTCCCACGTATAAAACCTTTGACCCTAGAGAGTAGTAGAATCCAGTTAACAGACCAAGTAACTGGAAATGTTTTGATGATTAGGTTGAATTTCCCCCTAATTAGTATTACAAAAGCATGCTCTCTCATGCATGCTTGTGATGAAGCAATTCAAGCAGTCCAGACAACCCTAACTCCAGCTTCCAAGAAAAACTTTCCACTGAGCCTCACGTTTTCAGGCATGGGCACACTAGTTACCTAGCAAGAATCAAAAGCCACAACCAGTTGCACAAACCAGGTAGCTACTGAGCCCACCATCACACCAGCAACACAAATCTCCAGTCAGAGTTCCCTCTGATCCCCCATTTCCACTGTAATTCCTAGCAATAAGGTGAGGTGGTTATTTTTATGTATTTATACACACACACACACTTCAATTTAGTCTAAAAACGCCTAGTTCAACTTACTGGGTTCCCTGCTTGACATTTTTCTGCTTAACAATATTCTGTTAAGAAGGTCTAGGACTGGCACACGCTTCTGGCTGTGCAATTTAGAGACCCACACAAAGTCTCCACATGCCACTAAGCCATGCTATTCTCCTGGTTGTCAATGACAACAGCAAACAGAAGCTTCAACACTTCTGTATACACCTTGAGACAAAATCCACTGCAGGCTTCTGTTGTTTTCTTTTTTGTACTGACTTGAGTTTCTATTGCCTCCCACACGAGATACATGGTGCTATATATAGATATGTATATGTGACTATAGTGATGACCCTATCACCATTCAAAGCAGAGTTCTTCTATCACCCTGATACCTGGGGAGCAGAAAAAAAGAATAATGCCCAGATAAGCAGCTTTTCAGCACCTTAGGAGCAGTGACGAAATTTGCTTACAGCTTGTCTGACATACAATTTGTCTATCATTGTAAAAAGCTGCGGACTAACACTCATTACTCAAAAGTTCACTCCTGTGCCAAAGAGCTGCTATGTTCAAAGGTTTAATCACACCCCATAAAATTCTAAAATTCCAAGCTAGTACATTTTATATATAGTTGAATTAAGCTACTTAATCATTCAGGTTTTTTATTTGTGCTGGTCTTCACCTCACACACTTTAAAGACTCATCTGATCACTCAGCAGTCATTGCAGCTGCTTTTCCCTTTTCTCATGGATGTCTGCAGCTTCTCCCGTTTTTCCAAGCTACACGGCAGCACAGCTGCTTACACCTACGTACATTTTGTGAATGCTCCCTAAGAAACCAGGTTTCTAATGAATTCCTGTGGCAAGCTGGGGGCAAGACATTACTAAATACTCACACAAGAGAAAGTGAAAGAAGAGGTCATTTTTCAGTGCAATGAAAAAAAAAAAATCAGTCTACCAGGTTTCTCTTTCAGGAAGTTGCCCAAGAATGCAATTAAAACCACAAAACACAAACCATGTTTTAGAATCATATGAGGGCATAAGAAAGGGGGAGAGAAATAAATCACACTGAGGCCTCTAATCCATAAAGAGATATTATTCCCCAGTTTTAAGGGACACCTGACATTTTAACACCTATTCATTAGCACAATAGTATCTCCAAAGGTTTAATTTCTCTGTGAAGATCCTCCTACACCGCACAGTATTGAGCCAAGATATCGAACACCGTTTTAACCAAGAGACAAACTGCTCTCTCCTGAGGTGTAGTCTGCATTTCCAAATCTTCCCAGAACTCAGTACACTAAGGATGGTCCTATATTAGTCTAAAGGGAGGCAAGCTCAGAGTCTTAGCTAACCTGCTTCGGCACATAATGCGATGCCACCATAGTATCATAGTATCATAGTATAGATTGGGTTGGAAAAGACCTCCAAGATCATCAAGTACAACCCCTGATCCAACTCCAATTACTATATCATGGCACTAAGGGCCACGTCCAATCTCTTTTTAAAAACCTCCAGGGATGGTGAATCCACCACCTCTCTGGGTAGGCCGTTCCAATGCCTGATAACCCTCTCTGTAAAGAATTTCTTCCTAACATCTAACCTAAACCTCCCCTGGCAGAGCTTGAGCCCATGTCCCCTTGTCCTATTGTTGGTTGCCTGGGAGAAGAGACCAACCCCCACCTGGCTATAACCTCCCTTCAGGTAGTTGAAGAGAGTGATGAGGTCGCCTCTAAGCCTTCTCTTCTCCAGACTGAACAACCCCAGCTCTCTCAGCCTCTCCTCATAGGACTTGTGCTCCAGTCCCTTCACCAGCCTCGTTGCTCTTCTTTGGACCCGCTCTTCTTTGGACCAGATCTATCCAAATCCCGTTTCACTATCAGGATGCCACCCCCTCCTTCCCAAACGGCTAAAAACGCTGCTCCCCTGTTACTCTGTCACTCGACATGCAAAGAAAATTTCATTACTAACTGAATTTTGATTTTTATTACTTCCATTTAGTAGGACAACAGCAAGCTCTCTCTCACAGCAGACAGAAGACACGAACGAAGCGAGCAACTCGCAGTTTCCGAGCTCTCCCAGCGCAGCCTGTGCTCGGGCAGTGCCGCCTCTCCCGCACCGCCCGGGACGCGGCGGCGATGCTGCGATCCCGCCCTGCCGGGGCACAGGGGCACGGGGGCTCCCAGCCTCGAAACCCGCTTCTTACGGGAAGAAAACCCTCCAGGGAAAAACCCTTTCAAAAAACCAACAGGCAGGCGGAGAAACTCACCGCGCCAGCAGCCCCGCTCCCGCCACAGCGCTCACGCTCCGGGCACTGGGAAACTTGCGGGAGCCAGGTAACAGCGCACCCGAGGAGCCGCCGGAGCGACCACCGCGGACCCGGGGTGTCAGCAGCGAAACTTTGGGTGCCCCAGTCCCCTCCCGCCCGTGTCCTCCCGCTCTCCGCCCGGCACGGCGGCCCCGCCGGCCCCGCCGGCCCCGCTCACCTCTCCCGCCGCTCCGCGCCCGCCCCGCCGCTGCCCCTCCGCCCGCACGGCTCGGCCGGACCGCGCCGCCGCCGCCCGCCCTTTATGGGGCCCGCGGCCGCCCCGCCCCTCGCCGCGGGCCCGCCCCGGGCACGGGATGCACGGCCCGAGCCCGCCCCGCGCTCCCTGTGCCGGGCCGGGGAGCCCCGGGTACCCCCGCGGAGTCCCTTCACCCGGGCCTCTGCCCCTGCCCCGGGGACCCTCCCCAGCCCCACCGGCCGGAGACGCGCCAGCCGCGGCGGGGAGAAGGGGGAGAAGAGGCAGCAGTGTCGGTGCCCAGCCCGGTCTGGCAGGCGAGTCAGGGGATGGCGAGGGGACAGAGACCACCGAGGCCAAATGCAGCAGCGTCCCCCAGCACCATGAGGCCCCTTCCTGGTCAGTGGCGTGGTGGGAGATTGGAGGATTTTGGCCAAAGGGACACCTCCTCTCATCACCCACCACTGCACCCACGTCCTCCAGCAGCGAGGACGAGGAAACGCCTCAGCCAAGGACCTCGGTCCCTCGTATGGCAGTGGGGTTTTAATCTTCACTAAGAGCGTAAGCGATCTGAGGCAAACTGCTGCTCCAGCGTAATGACACAGGCATAGGCACAGCAGAGTGGCAGGACAGAAGTGTAATCTCGGTAAAGCACGTGTGAACCTTAACACCGACTGACAGCCCTGGACTGACAAAGCACAAGAAGCAATTTCTACTCATCGTACCAAAACGGTGCTGCTGCTGACTTCTGAGAAACGGGCAGCGTGTTGGTCCGGCAGTGGACAATACTGCCTTGTTAAGTCATTCTTTCTGCTCCTATTTTCCAAAACATTTTTCATGCATGGCACAGTCCAGCTTTGAAGAAACAGGATGAGTATGCAATAAACCACATTTCTTCCCTCAGGAGTCTGGACTCTTCTGGATAAAAAAATCAAAACAACCCATCTCCTGGCATGAGCCGGAGCAGCATCAGTGGCAGCTGCTCTTGGTCTTTATGGTGGAGAGCCTTGTGTTCATCAAGGTGGGCTCTCTCAGTTGAGGGCCCCTGTGCCTGGGCAAAACCAAAATGCTAGAAAGAGGGATGAGGGAGGTGGCACAGCGTGGCCATACATTGAGGCAAGGAGCTCAGCCTCATCCAGGGCAGGGGGAATTTGGCTGAGACAAGGTGCTGGCACCAGCAGGCGAGGATGTCCAAGAATGGCTTTTTTGTGGGCAGCATCAGCTACTGGACATTTCTTAGGCTACTTACTAACTAGCTCAAGTTTCTTATTTTAATTAAAGTTTGGCTTCTTTTCCAAAAATGTTTCATACCATCTTTCCTACACAGATCCATTTCTGAGTTGAGAATAGAGATTAATTAAAAACAACAACAAAACCCACCTGCCTTTTGCATGATTTTTCACGTTAGCAGAGACAACCTTTGAGCATCCATTTTCTCTCAGGGACGAAGACAGAAAGCTGTGTAGACCATGTCAGATCTCCTGCCCAACTGCTTAATATCGTGAAAACTACATGGAAAAATATAATTGAGTGGGTTTAGGATCCTTTGGTACAATCTGGTTTATGGAAAGGCAGCAGAAGAGCCAGACCCTGACTAGCTAGCTGAACTCAGATCTTGGGGCAGAACCCTGGTTTTAGTCTGAAAGGCTGAAGACCAACAGTCAAGCCCCCAAATAGCCTCAGCTTGGATCTGAAGCCGCCCTTTGCGCATGGAAGCTTTATAGTCTGTGTTCAGTAGAAATGGGACAGGGATAAAGAAGTTGCATTCCAAATAATTTCCATGAAATAGGCTTAGTTTTGATTACACCCAGTTTGGTCAGCACAGTTCCAACCCAGTGAAACTGGAGCTAAAGAGTAGGAGCCTCCCTTTAGTTGTTGCCGTGTAGCCCAGAGCTCATTCAGTTTCTATCTGTAGACAACCACCTCCCACCCCGGGAAGAAATCACTTTCTCCTCCTTAGCAAGTCATTTGAGTGATCAAATTTGTGCCCATTAAGCAGTTAACTAGTCACACTTTTTGGAAAGAGGCACCACACCTATTAAGTACTTAGCATCAACAAACAGCCAATTTGTGGAAATTCAAGCATGAGGCAAAAATAGTTGAAGCCAAGAGGAGTTTGGGGTGAAGCCGCATGAGACTGGCTCACCCAATCAAACAGCTGCCAAAAGGGGAGCACTACCATCCCCTCCTTTTTCCCCTATCCCTCTGAGGGTCTCAGAGCCTCACCAGCTCTGCTGCTTGCCCAGTCCTTGTGTGACCCATCTCATCCTGGCAGGGAAGAAAAACAACACTGAGCCTTTATTTCTGAATTTATTCTCTGATTCCTTTAGGTGGGATACACTTGGTCGCTACTGAAATTAATTTCATAGATAAGTACCTATGCACAGAGATGAAAGATGAGTACATGAAAGCAAAATTCACTGACAAGTTGCATCTGCTGTGAGGCTACACTTTAAAGCACAGAGGTTCTTCAGATGGTATCTCACCTTAGAAAGGGCAGATTTCAAACCATACACCACATTGCTAATGAGGATACAGGAAATCTCATCCATTTTTTCCACTTGAAGCAAAACATCTTTTCCCACAAAGGGAAATGTTGATGTTTCCCTGTATGATTTAGGTTTAAAGAGGAAGCTGACAGGCTGAAAGTCATGGTGAAATACAAAAACTGGCTCCAACACAAACAAGCCTAAGCTTGACAAAATAGGCCGTAGTTTTAACAAGCAGCTTAAGAGAAGACCAAGGCGGAGGCCCTTAATGAAATCTAATGCCTTTTGAGGCCAAAAATTTTAGAGCAGTGTTTCTCAAGCAGTTCAGATTGGAAATAGTATATAAAAGAGAAAAAAAAAAAAAGCTTTCCAGTTCCCATACATGTTTCGTAAAGCTAAAGTAAAAAAATTATGGTAAAAGTGATAAGCCTATAGAATTTATTGTTTCATGTATGGTTTTGACAGGTTGCCAAGAGAATGGTGCTGCTCTATGGAGAGTGGAAGAAATGACATTTTCTTTGCTTTAGATTGTTATAAAATTTTCAGTTTTTTACAAGCCCCCAGATGGTTTTTATAACCCCTTCAGGGGTTGCAACATATTGACTGAGAAATACCGATTTATATAGCAAACTCCACTCTCTCATTGCTGGCAAAAAAATTACTGCTTTGTATATGTGTATACACACAGTGGCTGAATATAAATAAAAGCCCAAAAATAATGAGATCTGAGGCAAAATCCACCACCTGGTAGTACATTAAGTTGGATCAAATTTCCCTAAATTTACGCTGGTGTAAGAAGGAGGAATATTTGGCCCTAAATCTTTTAGGTGAACTCTGAATTGAGGATTAAAAAGTTTGTACTCTGTTTCACCGTGCAAACATAGCAGATTGCTAGTTGCTTTCATTGGTGGCAGGAATGGGGAAACATTTCCAATCAACAATTCTCCTGTTTTTCATTGGCTTCCATTGCATTCATTTGAAGTGTTTTAACTGGAAATTATTGGTGACTTGGGACACAGTAAGCTTGCAACAGAAATACCACAGTGAGTGACCTTAGCACCTCAGGAGGAACGGCTCTGAAGTGCTTTGCCTGTAATGAATAAAGTAAACAGTGGTTTTACTGAAGTAAAGTGTGTTCAGTTTTTGAGTTTGGAAGACCACTATAATGATCTGTATTTTGTACATTCACGAGGGTATAAGGTAATTCTTACTGAATGGTGACTTCCCAAAGTATGTTTAAATCTCGGAGTAGGCCATGAAGAGCTCATATCCCTTGGGTGACTAAACCTGTGCTTTTGCTTTTGCCCACAAGTCCTGTACAATCAGGCTGGTGGCTTGGCTCTAGTCACTGCTGAGACTGCTTGGGTACAAAATGCCATGGGATCTGGTGCTGTGCTCCAGCACACAGCTAGGGAGGAGGTGGAGCTCCATTCTTCCTGTACTGCAGGGTTAGGTGGTCACTTAGAACATGGGGCGTGTGAGTTTGACTCCCTGGAAGGCAGGAGGAGAGTTGCTGGTGTTCCCAGGAGAGGTCTCTATCTACCCTGTCTGAGGCTTTTCTGGAGCAAGAGAGAGCTCTTCATTTTGGTGCCTTCTTTCTTTGCATTAAAGAATTAAAAATGCATTTGATCAGGCAGAAGGAAAGGAAGAGCATGGCACCATAGCTTCATATTTAAGTCATCCTTCGGGAGGGTGGAGACTGCAGTTCTGCTCCCTGCTTGCCAGGCAGAATACTTTTGTATTTTACATTAATCAGCCAGTGAATAAAATACATGAAACAACCCTTAGGCTGGACAGAAACTTTAACTGATATCCCTGTACTCAGCATCTCCTCTGCTCCTTTGCATTGCAATACCTCACCCGCTTCTTGGAGCTGAGCCTTAACCTGTGCCCTGTAGCTCTGCACGGGGAAAAGCAGAACTGCTGCACTAAACTTTCTGGCAGTTTTCATTATGCAGATTTTAAAACCCTTAGATCGCAAACTTTCTCTGTCAAGGCACGCACACAGCTCCCAGCTCCTTCAGCCCCCGTCTCATCTGAAGCCGTCTCACGCTGATTTTAAGGAAGCAGCAGTGAGCTGCTTCCAGATTACCTTGGATTTGTGTGGATTTGGGGCTAAGCCCCATCAGCGAAGCTGCTGCTTAAACTTTTGCACACTGTGTTTAAGTTTGTAGGACCCAAGTGACCAGAGCTGGCAAAGTTGTATTGTTGGTTCAACTATTTCTGCACACTTGGACAGCTGTTAAAAGAGCAGGCAGCAGAACAGCTCCAGACCTGAAAGAAGGCAGCAAAAGCAGACTTGGCAGAGGTAAAAAAGCAAAGGCAAGTCAGCTGGCTCGGGGGAGGCAAGTCAGAGGAGCGAGCCTAAAGCACAAACAAAGCAAATGGCAGCCTTGGGGCTGGCCCAGGTCCTGGTGAGGCAGAGCTGAGCCACCGGCCACGGAATGGCTGGGTTCCCAAGGCCGAGAGAGGCGTATGTCGGCAGCGGGGTCAGCAAGGGAGATGATGTGAATGAATGCCACAATTTTTTGGCTGAAATTTGCCTGTTACTTCAGGCTGGAAATGCTGCCATTTGCCATTGTAAATGCCCTATTCAAAAACATGGGTTCTATGGCACTCAGCTGAAGGACAACAGCTCTCTTCTGCAACTCCTCAGCGCTAGGAAAAGCCAGTGCTGCTTCGTCAAGCCTAAATTAACTTCCCTTGGTGTGGGCAGGATGTAGCGCTTAAACTCCTTTGACATGCATTTCCTAGGGACAAATGGCAATTCCCTCTGTGGCCCATCATTTACTATCTGCATAAAAGCAGAAGGAGATGATTAGAGTGGGGAACGAACTTGCTCCTGCTATATTTAGTGCCCTGTCAGCTCAGCCTATAACATTTTGCTATTCAGTTGTAAATAATACTCTAAGGAGGGGAATAAAATGGGGAATAAAATGAAAATCAAACTTAGAGAAGCTGGTATAAAATGAAAAAAAAAAGTCCATAGGTCCAGAACACAGAGGAATAAGCCTTCTACTTGTGTTTCAAAGCAGATGGTGATGGTAGTGGAGTGCATCCCACTACCCGCCCCACGGTTTGGAGTGATGCAGTGCTGCAATCTTTGGGGTCTGCCAGCTAAAAACTGCATAAATCAGTCTTTCTGGCTGGCTCCTTCTTCCTGGCACCTGCCAATATGGTCTGACGTGAAGGCTTCCAGCATTATACCTAAAGGAATTCTCACATTTATATTTCAAAGAGTTCTGGGAGGCCTCACATGTTTCTTTTACATGTATGTATTTAAATCTATTCAAATTTGTTCCTCTTATGAATCATCATGAATCATCATCGGGACTCATTAGATTAAACTCTACACAGCACACATTTGTAAGGAAAAATACAAAATATATATGCCTTGAATATTCCAGTGGTAGCTGGACATCTTACAGCAGTAAATAAATTTTCTAGTCACAGCCTTGTGAGGTAAAGTGGAATATTCCTGTTTTACAAAAGAGTAGTGGAGGTAAAGTGATCACTCCATGGCTGTTCAGGAAATCTGTGGACATGACCCCAGATCTCTAGTATTTCCACATCTTTGCTAACCCACAGGACCAGCTTCTTCTAAAACCAGATGGGAAAGCAATGCATAAAGGAAGAGAACAAAGAAAAGGGTTTGGTTTGGTTTGTTGCCAATGAAGAGTAAAAGAAGAAAGCCATTAACAAAGCATTTTCCCGTGTGATTCAAATTAGGGCAGCCCATAATGGCTGAAGACAATTCTGCTTTTATTCTTTTTCAGTGATATTTTCAAATTTGGGAAAGTTTTTGTTGTTCTTTTGCCATTCAACGTAAGTCAGTTGTCTTTGGTTCCACCACCAGAATGATTCACTGCACTGAAGAAATTCAGAACTTCCCCAGTAGAGGAAGTACATCACTGAATTTTAAATCTTGACCACATCAGTAAATATTTTTGTGTGCTGGGAAACAATTTCTCTACAGTCTGGAGGAGGTGCTCTCTAAGAAATGAAAAATTAATTTTGTGTTGTAAACCCCATTTAAGTTCACTGGGTTGTTGGGGTTTTTTTCCATGACTAATGAATGAGTAAAAACAAACAAATATCCTTTTGGATATGAACTAAAAAGAGGCATAAAACATTAGTTGGGCTTTTAGCCATAACCTACTTGGAGATCCACTGTCTCAGTGAGTTTTTGGTCATGCTCCTCAAGAAGTACACAATACATAGTTTATTCAAGATAACTTATGATAACAGCTCGAGGCATTTTGGTTACAAGCTGCGGGTTTTTTTATTACTGACTCATTCTTTGGGAAACCTGGCCTTGGCTCTGCATTCTGCCTGAGACAGGTTTTTTTAGATTTAAGTTTCTTCAGTTCTTTCAAACTGAAAAAGGATAAAAGAGGTTATAAGGACTCTATATAAAAAAATTCAATCTTGAAGTTTCTATTTGCTGTTTTATGGCTTCTTTCATCTGAAAACTCACAAAATTCAATTTTAAAAATAAATATTTATGAAACAAGCGTTTCCAAAATGTGCTTTCCTGCCAGCTCCAGTGAATGCTTTCTGATAACTGTTTTTCCAAGACTACCTGAGTGTTTTCATACAGCTCATAATACACTGCAGTGCCTTGTCTTCCCTGGGAGAGGTCAGCTCACACTCTGAAGCAGCATCACCTGAAGGCACCTTGCACTTGGTTGAACAGGGTTTGGATCTGTTCTGTTCCATATGCTGAACTGTGGGACATGTTGGCATAATCCCTTTGCAGGAGTAAACCAAAGAGCCTAGAAGGGACATTTGTTGTGACTAATAATGGGAAGTTGTAGAGGTGGGGCAGTTAGGACTATTTCCTGCATTTTATTGACAGGGAAACAATAAAAAGCTAATATTCTCCCCCAACATTTACAGATTAAGAATTTAGGGTTTTGGTTTGTGCTGTACCCACTCCAGTGACTTCTGAGGCTAACAAGTACATTGTATTCTCTGAGGATGAGGACTGAAGAGAAATTCAATATTCAGCCCAAGAATATTAAATCAATTTTGATTACTATTCTCTTTCAGAGGCCTGTAGGAAGGAACAAGGCTCAGGGCTTTGATTTCATCCTTCTTGGATGAAACAGGCTGCTGCTCAGCCTGTTGGAGAGAGCGTGTTATTGGCCTATTCAGCCGACAGTAAACACCTAAAGTGCAAAGTTAAGAGTCCAGAAGTTAAGAGAAATGCTATGGCTTTGATTCCCCAGAGGTTCCAATCACTGTCTGAAACAATTAGCAGCTGCAGCCTGTAATCACTTGCCACTCAGGCAGGAAGAAAGCCCAGCAGCAGGGAGCCAAGGGACAACGCAAACGTACCTTGCTCCTGCCCCGTCGAACCTGCTCCTCTGTGCGCCAGGGCAGCGCCACAGCTCACCCCAAAACGTGAGACCTCCAGCCTTCCATCAGAACCATCTTCCCCCATCACAGGGCAGCCAGCCCTGACACCTTAGCTAAACCTCACCATCTCTCATTAGCCTGCCCCCTCCCAAAACAAAGGCAGCTTCTGAGTTGGCAAGCTGGAGTAACACAGGAAATCTTGCTTTGCTTGTTTTGCTAAAACAATGCGTAAGATGGCAGATTGGGCAGGTTTTGTCTTTCAACTAATTAATATACTTCAGGTCTTTGAAAAGCCTATTATTTCTTAGCAAGATATTTCATAGATTTCTTCTGGTCTATTTTCCTGCCTGCACTGCAACTCTGATCATGCTAATTATCTTCATCTTCTGTGACTTCTGTCATGCTTTTTTGGCCTCTCTAGGTCTCTAGGGCTTGGCAATTAAGCACTCAGCTCTGGTTAAGGGGAGGTTTCATATATATTTTTATTTATATATATATTTCTTTGTTATATATATAAAGCACCTATCATCATACTGAAAAACATTCTTTTTCTATTTTCCCGAATTTATTTCTCCACTCACCACCTCTATTTGGTGTGTTTGATGCCTCAGTGTCTTGGGTTTGCCCATCCCCTTCTGCACTCCAGCACTAGCTTCTTCCAGGACTGATGTTCTCTCTGGGAGGAGAAATTCTTGCCTATGGTTTACTCCAGACATCCCCTTGAGTCAGTTTGTGCTGCAACAACAGTAAAGACAGGATTAACTGGTTCAAAGCTTTAAGAATTAATTTGAGACATGATGGGAAAGGTCCTCTTCCCTGTCCCCTTCTCAGAGCTGGAGTTCAGGCAAACGATTTCTTAAGCCAGAATTTCTGAAGTTTGTGAAGTTTCAGTTTCAGTTCATAGTCCAAACTCATTCTTTCAGAAAAGGGTGGGGCCACACTAGCTTGTGAATTAGCTTCATTTTTCTGAGGGACAAGAAAGAGCAGTCTGCTTTGGAGGACTGTCTGACAGGATGTAACAGGAAAAAAGATGAGGACAAATCTAATTCTTTAGATTTAGTTGCTACTGTGTATTAGGACTAAAATATCAACTACCCATTATCACTCTATAGGAAAGATTTGATATATTTTCAATACATGGTGAATATATATAAAAGCATATATGACATTAATTTAGATTTATTTTTTTTTAAATTTAAAAGGCAAAGAAAACCAGCACTATGGGAGAAAACAGAAAGTTTCAGGAAAAAGTTTTTTACAGCTACCAATAACAGAACAAACTCCTTTAATCACAGAACACATTGCCTTAGTACAAACAGCTGGATAGACTTTTGAGCAGAAACAACTTTGTCCTTATTCATGTAAAGGTGTCCAAGAAAGCTCTAGAAGTCTCCAAACAGCTGCCAAGGAACAAAACCACATTTGCCCTCCCTCAATTCACTCTTACACTACTGCAGCCAGTGACCTAAGTGGAGTTTTTTTGGCTGAAACCTTAGTCTGGGCATCAGTGATGGTGAGATCAAAGCAAGATGTTGCAGCCTTACCTCTGGTGAGTGTGGTGTCCTTCCCCACTCAGTGCCTCTGCCCTTGAGCCTGCAGGGCCCTTTTGCATCTTGCAGTTCCTAGTAAGCAAAAACATAAATTTGTAAATTAGGAAGAGGGTGAAAGCTATGGTCAAAACACTTTTTGGGACAAGTGGTTTAGATACCATTGTAGCCAAACTTAACTAAGCCCTAACTGAAGCTTAAATATGCTACGTCTGCTCAGTCAGTGCTCGGTGGGAATGATACCACAAGGACAAAATGGAGGAAGAGTGGGACAGACAGGATGGTGAACTGTTTCCCAGGCATCAGCAGCACCATTCCTATGGCATGTGGCTGTTGTGGGCAGATGCAGCCCATGCTCTTGCTCTGTGGTTAGCCTGCACCACTTCCCACCACCTCATTTATTTCCATCCCCGTTGGTGTCAGTGCCAGGTCAAACCCTGGCCAGATGGCCAAGGCCAGCCCCTGCCTCTGCCAGGCCCCTTCCCTGATGCACCAACACAAGCTCTAACTCTTTCTGAGGCTTCAGCAGATAGATCCATCCATGAATCCAAGCACCACTAGGAAAGCCTGTCTCAGGGTGGGCACCTTTCACCGTGCCAGAAGTTGGGAGGCTAGACACTTGCATCAGAAGATGTTGCCAACACTGATCCATCTTGCTGTGGCTCCGCAGACAGTGACTTCCATTTCCACAGTTATCGTAACAGTGCTTGGGATATGCTTCAGTCTCCAAGCTGTGTACACTGTCTGCATTCTGAAACCACATGTAAACTGGTGGGCTCATGGACTAGCCTAAGAAAACCTCAGCTCTGCACCAAAGTCACCCTCTCGGGGTCTTTCCTGGGTCAGCACCTTTTCACCACAAACACACATAGCCCAGCAGACAAGAGATCAAAGCTACTCCTTAGCCAAGACAGGACACCATGAACCGGAGGTTGTCTCATGTCACCTCCTTCTAAATGAAAAGCAAACATGACTTTTTTTTTTTTTTTTTTTGCTGAATAGACAGCTCTGCCTTCCCCACTGTGTTTCAGTGTCATAAGAGGGGACATAAATCAAAGTCCTCACCACTGCATGGACTTCCCCTGGCCACACAAGAATCCATTTTCTTTTTTTTCTTTAACAGGGCAGAGATGATCTATATTTTATTTGCAGCTTTGTTTTTTTTTTTTTTGTTTGTTTGTTTGTGTTTTTTTTTGTTCTAATCCTGGCTTGTCTCCATCCACTTTTGTCGGCTAAGATTTTGCTGCTTTGTTTTCCAGTTGCACTGTTTGGGTCCAGTGGATAGGCTGTTAAGTCAGAAAGCTCATACACAGTCAGCAGCATCCCCAACTCAGGCTTGCTCTTGCCCCATCAGGCTTGACAACACTTCAGAAATGATTGATGTAGTAGCCCCAGTGTCTTCCCTTGAGATGACAGCACTCAGGAAAGCTGTCAGTGCTCAAGGAGAAAGGATCACCACAGAAATGATGGCTCATTTCAGCTTATCTCCAGAGTCAGTTACTCAAAGGTAATAAACGCATGGATTAGGCTTTTTAACTTCATGAGTTCCTGGATAGTTGGCACCAAGAGCTGTATTTCTGTAGTAGAATGTGGATGTACCTCTCTCTAGTCACAATGCTATGAAGCAGCCAATATCTATAGTTCATTTGGTGCACACTGTGGTTCAGAGGTCATGGAGAACCATGTAAAACATCTGCCCAGGTTCAAATAAATGCAGATAAGTCCCCTCATAGAGGATTCTTCTAACTGTGCCTGGAGGGGGAAGGGACACAAGGTGTGTGAAGCAACAGGAGGTGTACACCTTATGTTGCACTGGCCTTATGTTTCCGGTTCTCGTGCCCTGTGGTATCAGATGAAGCTATTTTTGGCAATTTGCCTGTTATCAGGAAGGTCCAGGAAGGTACTCCAGATGGCAATGAGCTGCATAAAGCAAATTCAGCTTTCCTTAGGAATTTCTCACTTGGTTCATACACTAGTCCAAAGGTAGCAGTCTCACCTGGTGCTTTATGCCTACCCCCTGTGATTGGGATTTGTTCAGGCTGAACAATCATTTGTGTTAAATAAATGGCATATATATGAAGCCATTGTTTTTAGTACTTTGTAAGAGAAAGGTTAGGTATTAGGCCTAAAGTAGCTTTGAGACAGCTCAGAGCACTAGCATCTCACATCCACCCATTTCTTCCAAGAGCACTTCAGATTCCCTGTGCTTCTAGAGCAACCATTTCTCACTGTCACTTCTGGCCAGCCCATTCCTCAGAGGTGCTCTGGACTTCGCTTTCTTAGGGTAGTTATTTCTCTCACAGAAGAGTTCCTGGTAGAGAGAAACCTTGCCATGGTTTCTCTAAGTAAATCTTCATATACACAATTTTTATAAACGTTTTTTCATGTCAGGTGTTGAGCAATCTAGTATTACATCATTTTTACTGAGTGTTCACTGTCATCAAGAGCAGAGAACTGCCTACTGGATATTAGTTCCATTCAGAGTTGAAACAAAGACGTTTTTACTAAGCCTGAGCGTTTCAGACAAATAGAGTAAGCCTGACCCCAGCCTTTCACACGTCTGTAGAACCAGAGTCGGGCAGTCACAAAATAGAGCTCCCTCACCTTTTAGGAGTGGTCTGTTCACATTAGCAGAGCAACACAGGACAACTGAATTCCAGTTCAGCAGCATTTAGAGTCCAGTTTGCATAGAAATAAATGACTACCCAAGGATCAAAGGCAGGGAATCAGAGCCTAGTATCCATACGCTGTATTCAAAATGAACGGAACCTTGCAGGTCTCTTTTCGTAATCATTAAGTTTGGCTCATTCCAAAATGCTATTATTAAACAGATTCAAGCTCAATTATGTCTCTGGTAATAACCCTAATAACTTTCAAGACTTGATTTTCAGGTTACCTGTTTGCATATGTACCTGCACAAACTGCACACTCCACGTCTTGGCACTAACACAGCAACCGTGCGCACAAAAGGGGCATCTGTGCACGCACATGGCCAGCTACACACCAGGCTGGACTTGGACTGCACATCCAGGTTGGACACATAGACCCCTCAGAGCAGTTGGCTCCTATATTTATTGAGTAACTGTCAAAAAAGAGCAGATAATAGAGTAGCAGAAGTTAAAAGCCAATTCAAGTAATGTAGACAAAACCGAGCTCATGTATCACTCAAGCAGTGCCAGCAGCTCCCTCATTTTGCATCCTTCTTTCTTAAAAAAAGCTGCATTCAGCAATTCACACCTCACACCTCAGGTGCAATCACACCTCAGGCTAAAACATTTTTTTTTTTTGTACAACCCTCTTGGCAAGTATCCTTTATATTTTATTACCAATTTCTGTTATTTGGATTAAGTTATTCCCTTTGTATGACTGGCTACCTCCCAGCTGCCTGTGAAACCAACAGAGATGAACTGAGGGAAACAAAAGCAGCAGATGCTCTTCCTTCTGTCCCCACCACACACACTGCCATGCAGCACTCAGCAGTCCATCCCCAGACCTCTGTACTCTCTCCTTCCTTTGATTTCTGGATCTAGAGAGGGGGAGAACTGCCACTGCTAGCAAATAGTGGGATGCTGATAAAATGACATTTTCTTCTTAATTCTCTATAATAATCTCTGTCAGAACATTTTTTAAAAAATAAATCCAAAACTAAAAAAAAAAAAAATTAAAAAAAAAATTAGAAAATCCACAAACCCAACCACCCAAATTCCATTGTCCTCAACAAAATTCCTTGTCCTCAGGCTCTTCACATTTTGCTTTTTGGTGCCCATTTAACATAGACTCCCTCAACACTGGCAATTATCATGAATTTTGCTGCATCTAACTAGAAGTCTTCAAGCAGTCATTCCAATATCAGACACTGTGAGATACATCATGACAGCACCATCTCTGTTCACACTTCTCCAATATGCCCTTGATAAATCATCTCTTATATTCTCAACTCCTTTTCTGGATTGGCATTCAAACCTTCACTTGGTATTTCTGGAGTGTTAACAGCTGTCTCCCTATTCCTGGGGAATACTTAGCAAAGGTTCTTGAAAATAATCTCAAACACCTAGTGATCTGTTCCTACGACTGCCCAAGTTTTCCATAGAAGCACCATGGAGACCATGAGGAGCACTGCTGTGGCAGTCACCCCTTGTGACATTGGTATCTCGGTTTGCTAAATGCTGCTTGAGATTAGAGATACACTTATAAAAGACAATGCAGAGGTGGGGTGGGAGATAAGTTGCAACATAAAAAGAGCAGATGGAGAACTGAGGCACACAGACTTGGCTTTCAACCAAATATGCAGTGCATGCTCCATATAAAAATACGAGAGAACAAGGAGGTGGCACATGAAAACCCTTAAATCTGTCAAAGGAGAAAAGAATAACAAATCTGGATTATTAACAATGACCCATTTCACAACTCGGGGAAAAAAAAAAATCCAGTGGCTAAAGATTTAGCTAGTTCTTTGGGGACTCAGGTTCAGTCCCTGACCCGCCAACAAACTCTCAGTGCAACCTTTAGAAAATCACTTCATTTGTTTTCATCTACTTCCCTGTCTGTAAAATGGGAATAGTGGCATTTCTTTACTGTGGTGCCAGACAGCAAAAATTTGTAGCATGGAGGTGTTCAGATGTCACCGAGTCTACTACTGCTTGAAAAAAGTTGAATATTCCTCATCTTTTGGTGTGGTTTTTGATGTGCATGCAACAGAGGGTAGCTAACAAAATGAAGCAATTAGTTCTGTGACATTTTCAGCTCCTAATGAGTTTCTCTTCTGCTTGTAACACAAGTATTTCAGAATTGGAGCTTGTGTTACCAGCTCTCAATATTTTATGCTTTTTCAGCCTGCAATTCAACAGCTGTCTCAATATTGGAGTTGGAGCCAACATATTCCACCTAGATTTTCCTCAATATGTTGCCATTTTTTTTAAACCTTTGCCATGCCTTTTTGCTGTCCATGGCTTGATCAGAGCTACGTTTTCATTAGAAATCTGGCACTTGAGTCTTTCTCCTACCAATGTGTGAACTGAGTTTGTTTTAATGTCAGTGAGATTAATTTCTCTGAAAGCTCAGGTTTCTGTCCCAGCACTTTCCCCCCACTCTACCAAGCTGCACATCATGTGCTTGTTAGTCAGTTTTCCACAAAAATACCACAAAACTCATACAAAATACTGTTCTTTCCAGCCTTTCTATGTCACTTTCTAGGTTTCACTTTTTAGGCTCTAGAAGATATTATATTTATCACTCCTGTTATTGCAGGGCTTGTTTGGTCCAGCCCCTGTTCCTTGGAGTTGGTCCAGAAAAATTTCCCTTATGACAGCTTTATATCCTATTTGTTGTTAGTATTGTTCCCCCAAAAGTACTGTACTGCATTGAGGATAAGCCTCCTTTTGACTCCTCCTGACACCGTAAAAATCCTTCTGGGGGGGGAACTATACTCTGAAACTCTGGCCCATATCTCCTGTCCTGTGGCATGATTAGAGCTGTACTAATCTCCCACTGAAGTTCTTTATCCTGACTTCACCAGCCCTAATAACAAAAGATGTAAGAGTCTCAGTTGCTGCAATTAGGAATCATTACAAGTGCCTGTATTGATTTTAAAATTAAACTGACACTATCTTTGCCACCTGTACATAGATCAATATTCTTTCAAGCATTTCATTCCTGCTGTGTTTCACATCCCACAAGAAGGAGCCCCTTTCTTTGTTGGAAGGACTCTCTGCAGTAGATCCATCACTGTCCAGGACTGGAACACACCTGCAGATTATTATCTCTGAAAAGCTTTCAGTCATATACTTTGGACCACTTGAACCACAGATTATTTTTTTTTAATATGGTATTTAGGACAAAGGAAAATGTACCTTTGTATTTGATAGCACTTGAAAGTGCTATGGAAAAAAGTACATCTTGTGTGAGCTGAGAATACAGATCACTGCACATCCCCTATCCACAGGAAAGGGTGTGTTAGTGGTGTCAGAGGGAGCAATTCTGGGTGAGCTACAGAAGGATAAATTATCTTTTGCTCTGTCAGGTGAGGCACTGCTCTCCTGAACAACCCCAATCAGTGCAATGCCTTGGAGAGTCTAAACTTGGTCATCCCTCCCCAGCTCAGTCCAGCCCACCTTGAAGCTTTCCTGTGCTGCATACAGCCCCCAGTCAGCTTGGTGAGGGCACTGGCCACCCCTGGCACAGTGATGTCCTGGCCAGAGCTCCTGGACACCTAACTGCAGGCAGCTTGAGCTGCCTTTGGGGGTATCACCACTCTTCACCAGCCAGGTTTTAAAACAGTTGTCATTTGGCAGGCTGGATCCCATCTGGAGCCTGACAGGCACTATGCAGACATGCCCGAGGGAGTTGTGGCCATGCTGTGAGCCAGCCAGAAGCCACGTGCCTGCATAAGCATCACCTTAGCCCTCTCAGGGCTCGTTATCTCAGCCTGGGGAGCTGGGGCACCACGAGCAGCCACCAGTGGGCTGGGACCATGGGCCATGCAAGCCACAGCTGCCTACAGAGGACTGTGGAGCACTGTCTGAGAATGCCAAGCGATGAAACCAAAGGCTGGGAAGAGCTTTGCAGTACACACATTGTTGTCCAGAAATCTACCTGGGTGAAGTCATCAGACACAGACACTAAGGTCACCCATGTCTCCTAATGCACAGACATAGCTAGCACTGTTTACTCTTAGGCAACAGGACATGTTCTCACCTAACTATTTTTCCTGCTTGTTGTCACTGTTATAAAATGTTCTTTTCCAGTCTGAGCTCCATCCTTTCCCCTCTCCACTTCATCTGGTTTTGTTCCAGTTCTGTCTATTGTTCTCCTTGTGCATGTTGTAATAATAATATTGGTCTAACCTCCATACCCTCTGCTGATGGAAGTCCCTGTGTGAACTTTTCCAAGGGTTAGCACCTGTATTTCTGTTTCACAATAGCTAAACTGAGACAGGAGGAGGTGAAGTGATTTGCTGGAGGCCACTGGGCAGACCCTTGATAGCTGTGAGACAAGAAGCCACGTCCAGTGAGACCTTGATCATTGCCCTACCAACGTAGAAACTTCTTCCTTCCCAACAGCATGCAAACAATGCACCTATCATGGGGATAGGAAATGAACCCTGTGCTTTCAGGATGAAGAAACCTTTTAGAGCTGTTGGCAAAACCTGCCAATTCTGGGGCCACAACCATGCCTGGGATGAAGCAATAGCTGCCTGTATTAGTGCCAAACACAAATGCCTGCTCACCAAATGTCACACTCACAGCAGGGAACTCTCCACCCTGGCTTTTGTCAGACACAGGAGGATCACAGACAGGGCCAGTGTGTGGCACATGCACCTGGGAGAGACCCCTGGGAGAGACAGAGACCACCACACTTCCTTCTCTGCCACAAACTGCATCACCTGGACCTTAATGCATCCTGCTGGAAGATACATCCTTCACCTGCTGGATGCCCCCTTTTTCCTCTTGATTACTCCCTTCTGCCCAGTGGACCCAGCTCTCCCACAGGCCCTGCCAGGTGAGCCTTCTCCTGTCATACTCTGGCTTCAGGCGGGCACAGGGGCACTCCAGCAGTGAGGTGCTGCCAACAAAGAAAGCTCAAGGTGACCCACACAGCCCCCATCTTTCCAGAGCTCAGCCAGGCAGAGCAAAGGGTTAAAAAATTGTGAGGGATTTCTCTGTGAGCCATGGAAAGGACTAAGAAAACGGAAACTAGCCTGAATTTAAACTGAGGACCTCATTCTTCTGCCAAGCCATTCGGTTTCTTAATCAACTGGGGCCTTGTTTCACAGTCGGTCATCAGAGGCTTTAGAAAGTTGCTCAGACAAATTTGTAATGGGAGAGCCACAAAGGATGTCTTTTCTGTGGCACTCTTTACCTAGAATATGCAATGCTGGGGACAGGGCTGCCCTCAGTGGTGCTTCTGTACCGTGAGAGCACAATGCACAATGTTGCTATAGGATACTTCCACTACTGAGCTCCTGCTTATTTAAATATGCATTTAATTAAGGCAAGTCCTGTAGGAAATTAAGCAACGAGCTTTCCCAATGGTACTTCTCCTCCTTCCTAAAAGAAAATCTTTCTCAGGTTTCGGAAGTGCTGTAGTCTGCTCCAAGTCAGAATTTCTTTCTCTCATTAGCTCTGCAGTCCTGTTCCTTACTAGATTTCTAGCTTCTAAGGAAACGTTTAATTCCTTTTTCACTTTTTTTTAGTTCACTCTAGTAATGCTTTCAACGATTTCTGAGAACTATACTTCTATTACTCGTTATTATGGAGTCAGGAGAAAAAAATACTTCACATAATAGCAGAAATCTGATTATTCTGGGAAACTTTGAAATTCCCTTCTCCAGTGGTATTCTTTGATGTGCTTATTAAATAAGTAATGATTTTTACATCTAAGGTTTATCTTACAGAGCAAATACACCATTATCCTCAGCGTAAAAACGGTTTTTCATTGTTAGCCACTGTAAACACCAGCTGAAGCTGTGATTCAGGAGTGCTTGAAGCTGACCTGCCCAAGTATGGGGCAGTGTAGTTTTTTCACGTTAACAACTTGTGAAGGAGAAACCGGCCCTGCAGACAGAGGCACTGCAACAGGGGAGGAGAGGAAGAGGTTAGATCAAAATAAAAATGTCATGCAGGCAAAAAGAAACTAGCAGGCACTCTAAAGACAGAAACATCAGATTAGAAACAGAATATGAGTCTTTTCATAAGATTTTTCAATCACAGCCTCAGGCACTTTGTATGACAGCGGGAACTAGGATGACATTTTTGGAACAGTACAGAATTAAAAATAATAATAAAAAAGATCAGAATTTACGGTACAAGGAACTCATTAAAGATTTCAGAGATGGTATATGCAGGACATTACTGTGTAAAGCAGGCCACCTAAATTAATTTATTTTTATGTATTTACTTTATGTGATCATAAAGTTTGCAGAGTCTGGAGTCCAGCACTGCTCAGTAACTGTGCAGACCTTTCCAGGTCTGCAGGGCTCATGCTCTTTACCAGTCACTTGTTCCTCTCACTCTGTCGCTGTGAGGCTGGGAACAGCCTCATTTGCAGCTCTGGGATGGAGCTGTGCCACTGTGGGCAGGGGCTGGGGCAGACAATGCATCCCTGACCTGCGACAGAGAAGCTGTTGTAGAGTCCACAGGCCTACGTGGGAAGGTGTGTTGTCTGAGCAGGGGGTGAGCCCCTAAATCTTGCTCCATCATCTGACTTTCACCCACAACATCCTGACATGTGGAAGCCACTCTTCTGCTGCACACAAGCCTCACAAATCCCGTGTGCACCTTGGTCTGATTTCCTGGTGTGGGGCTGATAGGCATGACACTTCTGGGAATGCCTGAGGTGGGCACCCACCCGGGCAGTCTTTAGTTGTGTGTGTCAGAAAACATTCCCTGCAGCACCCACCATGTGAGCCGCGTGAGGAGGAGGATGGGTGGAATCCACAGCAATACTGCAGGTGAGTGTGTAGAGCAGCAACACGCCAACACCAAACACAGAGAGAACAGGAGCAGGACAGGCAAGCAGAAGCTGGAAGAAGAACTCCCATGTTTTTTTCCTGCTTTTATCCCCACTTTTATATCCTAATTTCTCTAAGGTTTGTGGTTTTGGTTGGTTGGTTGGTTGATTTGGTTTGTTTTTTCCATCACAGATTAAACCTAGAAATCTTCTCCTGTCCCTCACTTTCAGCTCCCACCTGCATCTTCCCAAAAATTCCCTGAGTCACTGCTCCTCTCAGAAGTGCTATAACAGCTTTTGTTACCACTCTGCAACTACACTCATCTGACATGACTGGAAGAAGTAATCACCACAGGCTTCTCACTGCAGAGAAGCAATCTCTTGCCCTGGGAACTTACCCAGGCAGAATGCTGCTCTTCCACTTCTTTCCTGAAAGAAGCATCCATTTGCAGAAACCAGAGGTGATAAACCTGGGAAGTATTTACATTTGGAATGGAAAGAGTTGTGCTTAAAATCAAAGCATAAGTAGGCAGCAATGAAAGGGTATTTAGTTTGGATTTCAATGCTGTGGTTGTGTTCCTTCACAGCACTGTGCAAGTGATGAGCAACCACCAGACCTGTTCAAACCCTGCCACATCCCTGTCCTGAAACTGGAGCAAGAAGGAATAAAGGGAATGGAAGAGAGCTGTGACCAGTAATAAAGTGAATGCAAGAGAGGACATTTATCTGGAAACCAGAGCTCCTTCCTGGCCTCCAGATTGTCAACCTGTATAAATGTATCAGCAAACCCCATCAAACCACTTATGGCTGGCTGGTTTCTTTCAAGTGATGTTTCCAAAAGAAGGCTCCTCTGTCTACAGCCCTTCTTGCTGGAGCTTAGTGCAAGGCTCCAGGTTTTGTGTGCTGCCTACACAAAGTAGCTAAGAGGAGTTTCCAGTGGTTTTCTGTTTTTTAGTCTCCTGAGCTGCTGAATCCAGTTCAGCCCTGAGCATTATTCAAATTGGCTTCTGTGTAGTACGGTTTCCTTATACTCAATCCTGTCTAACTGAAAGCTACCAAACAGAACAGCATTTCTCCCTCTGCCCTACCAGAAGGGGCCTCCTAGGTCAGATTCTCGTATGCATAGCTATGGCCTGACACAAACCACACCTACAGTGCTGCTGCTTTGCACTGCGTGAGCAATGTGATCTGAGTCAACCTACAGCTTGAGGACACCCAGAGGCGACAGACAGAGAGGGTAGGAATGCACATGTGAGATGTGGAGGGGCCACCTGTGTTGGAAACAGCTTGCATTTAACTTGGATTAAGCATTTCATGAATCTACACCCTTAGTTACACTTGATTTAGCTTCCAGGCCACTCTTAGTCATCACAGTTTGCAGCGTCCCTCCCAGAGGCCACTCCACAAACTGTGTGCCACAGCACACCATCATTTCCAGCATTTCTGTTCCTTTGTTTGGCCTGAAAGCTCATGGAGGGGTTTCTGCCTGTCAGCTCCACTAACTCCTTACCAGCCAGGGCAGCCCAAAGCTGTACCCCCTGTGAGAGACCCCTTCAATGCTCCTCTCATGTACTCAGGGATGTGGTAATCATGGGAAGCCTTGGCCTTGGGGTCTGTCTCTGTCACAGCACAGCAGCTGTACCTGCTGTGGGGAGGAGTAATCAGACTGGTGACACGCTGCTGCTGCTGCCCATTGGTCAGCAGCCAGCACAGTTCCAGACAAACGTGTTTAGCATCTCCTGAGCAAGCTGAGATTAAATCCTGGGCAGCACAAAAATACCACAGGTAGGTAAATTAACAGAGAGCAAAAATTAGCTACAATCTGCATGGCTTGCCAAATTGCAGTTGGTTTCATGTCCTCAATCAAGTTCAAATATGATAGTAGTTCCTAATACAACACAGGACTTCAAAAAAACCCTAAAACCAGCACTGTGGGGACAGCAGCTCCTGCTGCCTCAGGGGATGAGCTAATCAAATTACACAAGAGGAAGAGGGTGGCAGCACTCAACTTTCACCTTTTCTGAACTGTTGCAATATTTCCAGGAAGGGTGTTGGTTCTTTCAAGAAACGTCACCTCCTGCAGATTCACACAATGAAAGTGCTCACAGGTACTTTTAAGAAGTACCGTGGACCACAAAGGTGGTTCCCAGCCTAAAGTCAGCCAAAGAGCCTGGCTTCTCCTTTTCCTTTACACCTGTGGCAGGGCCATTTTACAGGGCATAGTACCACTGCCCCAGTTCAGTAAAACTTGGGATCATCCCCATAGCTTTACCCAGCTGCTTTGGCTGAAGTTCCATCGCTTGTTAAGTGAGCCTGAAGTTGATGTCACTGGTCCTCTCCTCTCCCTCTCACTGGCTGTGTGTTCCCACCTCTCTCCGTTGCATCAGTGGTGGCATTTATCTGACGACTGGAGCTGAGTGGAGCTTCAGCCTCCAGTTGGGTAGAAAACCAACTCCACAAGGAAAAAGGAATATGTTTTTGCTAACTTAAACCATATCCATAAAACCAGAACTCATCTGTACCCTCAGTAAGACACTTTCAAAAGGCAAGTTACTGTAAACTTGGGCTCCTCTTGTATTTATCATTCTGCAAGATGTCAAATATGTTTCACAACCATAGACAAATTTATGAAAACATGAATGTATCTGAAGTCCTTGTTTTCCAGAAAGTCCTTCTTTCCTGACTCTGAGAGGAAAAAATGCAAGTGTGTTTCTAGTGAATTCTTTTTTGAAGCATTTCCAGAAAACAAAAACCTTGCAAGATTATTAAAAAAAACCTAAAAAAATTCCCAGAAGCCCCCAAAGAAAACAAAATAAAAAACTCCAAACAAAACCAAACCAAAACAATAAAAAAATGAAAGAAAATTTCAGTTGAAGAAGCAAAAATCTTGAATAATTTCTCATAGACTTTTACTGGAGTCCAATAAGCACATTACCAAATTACACTGTATATTTTACTAGGCTGTGTTATCTCTGTGTATATGAGAGGCACAGCATGAAGAAAAACAATAAAAAATATTAACCTCCTTTGTATAACTCAGTGGAGTTATAAAATATCTAATTGAATAAACTATATTTGACATGAACAAATGGTGACATTTCCATGTAATGTTGTCTTTTTGGCTTCCTGACAAAGAAAAGCTTAAGGAACCGTGATTTTTGTTTCCTAAGGGCAAGTTCTCCTACTTGTATCAACTTAGCAATCAATACTAAAGTATGAGCATAAGCACTTTTAATTTATGAACTGTATACTTTGAGCACTTTTAATAGTTTAATCTTACACATGTTTTTATGAGAGTGTTTATTTTTGTTGTACTGCTTAGAAATGCTTAATGGAAAATACTGCATTAAAGCAGCCATATATGTAGAAAGACAGAAAAGGAATATTTAAGACACAGCTAAATTAATACTGTCCTGATTTCTTATAAGCAGCAGAACAATATTAATTTGAGGGAATTCAAAGCCCAAAACAGGGAGCCCACACTGATGTCACCCCTTGACAGAAGAGCATCAGAAAATATGAAGATCCTCTCTGTGGCCGGTGCTCAGATGACCAGGCTTCCTCCTCGCCAGCAAGCACCTGACACTCTTATTTTTCACTGAAAGAGGAGAGCTCAGCACTCCTGAGTTTTGATATTTTGGTTTTTGTACCCAGTTCCCAATCCTGACCGTGTGGCTTGTCCAGCATGTCCCCTCCAAAGCACCATTCCAGTACTCCAGTGGATCTGCCAGCTTGCATGAATCTGGGAGTCAGCCAGGAGGGGTTACACATGCTGGTTTAAACTGGCCTAGAAAGGACTTACCAAAACCAACACTTGACTATAAAAATATCAGTCCTATTTATCTCTGAGAATAAGGAGTGGACTTTTATGAGACTGGCTGCGGAGTGAATCACTGCTATCCATTACTCACAGCTGAAATAGGATGTGACCTGCAGCTGGTGTTAGGGAGGGGATGGCTTTTCCCACCAAGCCCTTGTTCAGAGCTGATAAGAATTTTCTTAGTGTGTATTTATCCTGTAAAAAGCAGGCTCCTTCACTTTGTAGTATTGATGTTAGGCACAGATGGGCTTCTGGTTGCCATGCAGATGATAATGTTCCAGGGAGTTTCAGTTAATATTAAATGGAAAGTGGCTCATTTACATGTCTCTCTAGAAACAACAAACCAACTGTCTTGAGAATCAATATTGATAATACTCTGAATATGAAGCAAAAAAAATAAACACATAAAGCCACAAGGAGCATGTCATGTGGTGACTCCAATAGCCTTTAAGAGACTGCAATATCATGCAACAGGAAAAGCAGGACATTTAAAAGAGAGCTAACTCTTCAGAACTGTATTCTAATTAGGACCATTCATTAATTATCAGATTGCAGATCATCTATATAAACCACAAAATACTTGCCAAATCCATGTGCTGATGTAGGTGAGCACCACAGGCAAGAACAACACACAGAAGAAGAGGCAGACCCAGGCCAGCTGGGATGTAGGTCATGCATGTCCTAGGAGCATTCAGGGGCTGGGAAGAGACCTCTCACCACCCTTTGGCAAGGGAACACAGGGCTGAGACAAGCCCACACTTGTATTATTGGATGTGGGATTTTTGTTCTTTTTGGCCTATGAAAATGTGAAGAGACAAAGCAGCAAGTGAAGAGGTTTGTTTCGTAATTCTAACTCTCAACCCACATCACACACAACGAAGAAAAGCGATACTTGTTTGCCCAGATGCCTCGAGCGAGGATGAAGTGCTCATGACCACGTGTGAGTTCTGATGGCTCACATGGGTCTTACCTTTTCCAGAGAAGTCTGACTTCTCAGCCTGGTTATGCAGTCAGTGATGCACAGAAAATCATATCACCTGACATTTCTACAGCAGTCAAACTGAGCTCTTGGATAGCCTGCTCTTTTTTCTTAATGCCAGCTTTCTTACTTCTATTTATGGAGGAAATATAAGATTTTCAGAAAAGTATAGAATTGTGGTCCCTTCCAACCCAGAATGGCCTACAAGGGACCCTAGAGATCACCTAGATCCAACTCCCCTGCCGTGGGAGGAACACCTTTCACTCAAGGTGAAAGGTGGACAGTATATTTCTTAGCTCAAAGAATATGGACAGCAGATTTCTTGGCTTGTTCTATATTATCAGTAGCCTGACTTCTGCTAAGTATTAGCTAAAATAGATTTAATCAACTCATCAAAACAGAGAATCATTTGAATCAAGACATGGCATTGAAGACCAGACAAGTGTGAAGTCCTACACACCCTTTGTAGGCGTCTCATCACCCAACCAGAGTGTGTGTGTACGTGCAAGAAAATAAAAAAACTTTTGCTATGTTCTAAAAGATTTACAGCAAGCAAAACCCACAGGAGACAGAACTAGGAAAGATACTCTGGCTGGTTTTGGAATTTGAACCAAGAAAAATGCATTTTGACCTTAGTTTCTCAATGACTGTATGCAGTGTTCGTCCCAGCAGAGCCCACGTTACATCCTAAATTGACAATGAAGGACAGCACTGAGATTTTGGACACAGGTGAAAGATAAAACGTGCAAAACCACTGAACAACTTGCAGTGCTGAGGCAAACCCTGGTTCAGGGCTGGTGGTAAGCCATACAAATTCCACTGACCTAGATGTGACTTCTCTCCTTCAGCTCAGGTTGGAGTCAAGCAGCCTACTCATTTCCTGATAAACAGGGCAGCATCTTCATTATCCACACGCAAACAGAAGAGAGGGACGTCAGAAACTAACCTGGAATGCAGAAACAATTTGTGCATCACTTAGTAAAGTGAAGGAAAACAGTATATGAGTAATTGCAGTCCTCAAGGAAGGGAAAACAGAGAACAACATTGGCAAAGCTTGAGTAAAATATGAATGAGAGTTCTTGTGTGTTCCCTCATCCCCAGTCTCAGCTCTCCAGCCGTTTTACACAGGCTTGCCCCTCCGTGTGGCAGTGAGAGGATAAAAATCATATGCTCAGCTCACTCTGTCATGATTTAATGCCCTAGACATTAATATTTTTTTATAGTTTGCAATTTCAGTTGGGCTCAAATAATTTTTTTCAAAAAGATCGTCACAGTTTTACCTTTTCTAGTAGCAATGATTATAGATGCAAATTACCACATTATAGTTGTTGCCATGGAAATAAACTGCAATGTTATAAGCACAAAAAATAAAGAGCCTGCTGCAAAAGAAGGTACAGCAGCCGTGGCTTTAGGGAAGTGCTTTTTTGGTAACAAATGGTGAACCAATTGCTCCAAAACCTCCTCAACTATAGGGGATAATAAAGAAGCCCCATTTGCATTTTTATAGAACTGTGCATAATGTCTCAAGTCGCTTTAGAAACAGAGAGTGCCTCATACCTCATGGCCTGAGGTTAAAGGGTAGTTTTGTCATACCACAAACTCAAGTAGGACCCTTTCAAGAGTCTTTGCACTTCAGCCTGTTCCTCCAATGCTGAAACACAATTCCAGGAGCACTCAGTTGCCAAAAAAACAAGTCTCTTTTGTAGTGATAATATGCATGCATGAGCATGACTAAGATATTTCATAGCAGATCCATCCTTTCAGAATGTCCCCTTAGGCAGCAAGATTTTGCCACTGGCCATATCCTTCGAACCTATAGCCATGTGATGCCACAGGAAATTATAAGGGAGCCAAAGTCTGATTTGATGTAGGAACCCATTTTAAAGGGTAAAAAGAAAAAAAAAAATAAAAACAGCGTTGCTTAGTTATTCTTGCATGGTCAAGGCAAAAAACCACAGGGTCAAAAAAATCCTCACAATCAACTAAATACTGATTTTGAGTAAAGCCATCTCGTAATCTTGCTCAGAGGGTCTGTGGGTGACACCCCAGAGCACCTGCTTGCACTGTGTGGGGAGGCAGCTGCTGTCAGGAGCACACACAAGGGAGAGGCCTCTTTGGTACAGAGGTGGGAGGCACAGTACCAGGTGGGTAAGAACCATACTGAGGGCAGAGCTCTGACACCCAGACATGCTGGTTTGTGTCTTGTGAAGTCTGCCCGGGGCGCGGGGGAATAAAGAGCTGTGGCTGCACCCGCTGTCCTGTGCCATGTGTTCACAGTGAGCAATAGGTGCCTGGCCTTTCAAAGGGCATGTCTGTACCAGGGAGGGGACAGGGGGACAGTGGAGCAAAAGAGGACACAAGCCCACCACTCTCACCACAAAAATCTTTCTTCAATTAACACAGACACAGAGCTATAAAGCTCCTCAAATTTTTATTTTCTAATCTGCTTTTGTAGCCCCACTAGCGGAATCAGAGGATCAGGGTTGCAATGGCTCCCATCCATGTCCCTGCATTACTTGATGTCAACCACCCTCTCCAGTTGGGATTCTGCCTTGGTTGGGCAAGGCTGCAAGCCATCAGCCCTGGCAGCTGCCTGTGACCTACCTGCCAGCCCTGCCGGCCACTGCCTGCCTCCAGGGAAAACAGCCTCCTTGGCAGGGACATTGAAGGAGACTGAGCCAGGAGGCTGAGCTGAACCCACCCACTGAGCATGCTGGTGGGCTGTGGGCATAAGGGGAGGAACATCCAGAGGCCACAGTGGCAAGTGGTGGGCACTGCCAGAGCCCACCCGCTGTCTGAGCTGCGGGTACACACAAACAAACTCTGCTCTCCTAGTCTCAGACAGACTCATGTCACAAACAGTCAATTAGCTTTTAAAAAAGTTAAATAAACAAACAGAGCAGGAGATTATAACTGATTAACTGAAGGGCAGGAAACATGAGAAGCTAGTTTGCTAGAAAGAAAAGCTCTTGTGCTGAGATCTCCAGTAATTAGCAGAAACAAGACCTAAAGAAATTTATGAGGGAAAAAAAATATCAAACCCTTCCTGTTTAAATGTTCTCTTTTCACATGTTTTGCTTGGAAGACTAGCTTAAAACACAAACACAGACTGGGTCTCAAATACGGAATAGATTCATGCTCTGCAACTCATATACTTGGATTGCAAAGCAAATGAACATGGATCAATGCAAGTGGGTTTTTTTCTCTTTCCCCCCAAATTATGTGTTTTGTGAACAACTATCAGATTGACAGCTCTATACCTCCCTCCAAGAACCTGGAAGGCAAGTTGGTTACTGCTGGCAAATGCTTGAGGTGCACAATTGCAGACTGAAGCCACTGGAGAGTCAAAGGCCTTTGCCATGACTGACCAGTGGGATTCAGGAATAATTTAGCAATTTCAGCACAGCAATGGTCTACATACCCTGTTTATCAGTCTGCAGTGGGGCTGCTGTTGATTGTGCAGGAGCCTACCTGGTTTTATTGTACCGGTTCAGAAGGGTCCTCTGCCTGGCTCCTGGGGCAGCACAGAATCTCCCTGATTCATGTAATGAGATCCCCAGGCACAGCTGAAACCCTGACCTAGATTTTAATGGCTCTCCAAGCTGTGTTTAGGCATCTTCACCATGGCTGTGTTTACTCCCTTAAATTGCAGATAAACTGCAAATTAAAGAGAGCCTTAGGTCTTTTTTTTTTTTTTTTTTTTCAGTTTAAGCACATTCATCTCTGCTTAGTTGTCCTGGCTTTGCCTTTCTTTGTTGGATATTTCAGGAGACAACTTGAATCAAAACGAAGAATTGCTCAAACTGGTTGCAAATCTTAGCACACACTTGAAAAAGCAGCATGAGCAGACCAGCAGTAATTTCATTGGGAAGGAGGACGACATCCTGAGTGAACACAGAGAGCTCATTAGCATCGAGTTGTTATTCTGCATTATGGTGTGTCCCAGGTGCAATTACAGCTCCAGGATGCAGGTCTGTGCGCATGGCTAAGGATGGTGATTAGACTTCAATACAGTGGTGAAGGAAAGGAATATTATTCCATTTCCCTGACAGTAAATTGCAAAAATACAAGGTAAATCTGAATATCAATACAAAGTAACAGAGAACCAGAGGTGGCTCTCGGGAGCTATGTGGTCTAATGGCTCTGGAGGTCCCATCAACAACATTGCTGGGGTGTCCAGCTCCTCTCCCCTGCAGGGTATTTGGACCTAACTTCCAGAAATAATCAGCATCAGTCAGATGCTTTCCCAGTGGATATCAGTGGCAGCAGGATTAGGCCACTGCAGAGGATTCTGGAAAACCCTCGAATAGAGGGAGGCCCTTCTCCTTCCAAAAACAACCATGGATCTGGGGAAGGAAGAACCCAAAGACTGACCCCCTTCCATTACAGTATGTGATGGCTGTTGCTGTGCAGGCGTGTCCTCGCCACTGGAGCTGGGGAGGGTGTTATAACCCAGTGATGCCTCATGGGAAACAAGCAAAGCAGGGTGTTCCCACATTTCCTTTGCTAGCTTGCCACTTTGGAAAGTGTGAAGCCCTTTATCCAGGCTGCAGTCACAGACAAAGGAGCAGCTATTCGGCTCCTTGAGCAGTGATTTTGTAGCTCTTTCAAAACCTGCCTGTGGGCAAGCTGGAGGGCCTTGGCTGGAGCCACTCCAGAGCAGGTGGGGGCGTGGGTAGCAGGTGCTGAAGCCTTGTTCACATTAAAAAGCAAACAAGTGGGTGACAATTAAAGTGTTGTGTATTTCTGACTGAAAAGAGCTCTCCCACAATCTCACTCCACTTATTTCAGCACAGCACTGAACTGCCAGTAATTTACACTTATCAGAAGAGAGAAGACATTAGAACTTTTAACTTCTTTAAATAAATATTTTCTATTTTAGTGCCCAGCGTTGTGCACTTCCTTTGCAAGCCAGCCCAGAGATCTCAGCAAAGGTTGACAGCACTTGCAATGGTAAAAATACATTTTCAATACCATTTTTAGAAATCCCTGTCCGATTTTTCGGATTCAATATTTGCAGAGCTGTGAAAGGCCAGCTGCCTCCAGAAGAGCTGTCACCCAAAGGGAGCTTCCCAGCAACCAGTCTCATGGTGACACGAGTGGGAGGCACAGGTCTCCTCTGCTGGCTTAGATGGGAGCTGGGGAAGAGCTCTGTCCTTCTCAGCCCATCAGTTTGCATTCGGAATAATCTTGCTGAGGGAAAAAAACCAACAGGGCTGAGAGGTGGAAAAGAGAGGCAGAATCGATGTTTCTTCAGTGCTCGAAGTCAGGAAGGGCTGGATGAGCTTTTAAGGCAGAGAAGGGAATCCAGCTCCGTTTTGAATGTATGGGAAGCTGAAGGTAAAGTCTGAACTTACTTTTCATCTCTGGTTTTGCTTTGTGTCAGGTACCATAGCTCTTCCCACTTACCTGCTCTTTATGCACACCAATGGAGACCCCACAGAGCTGAATTCTGCCCCAGTGCCTTAAGGAGCCGTGTCTGTACCCAGGGACTAATCCTGGAATAAAGCCCTGCTCTGCTTTATGGGAAGTGGGAGAACCAGTGTTCAGGTGAGCAGGAGGTTCTGCTCCCACCTCTGACGTGGGTTGCACCCTCACAAGCAGCCCGGTGACACTGATCTGGCAACCACAGGGCCACTCAGTAGGTCAGACCCTGCTCTCACTTGGCTGAAAGTTACCACACTCAAAAGCTTTGGAGTGACACTGGTAGGGATGGGGAGCAAGGGGAGCCGGACTACCCTCTCCCATCACAACACCTCTACCAGACTGAGCAAACCCCTAAGGCCCTTCCCACTACATGAAGTGCTGTGACCCTGCAGTGGAACCACCTCCTCCTGGGCATGGAACCCCATACCCAAGACCACATCCATCACTCAGGCTGACAACTGGCCAGAAGAAGAGTAGCAAAGCTTTGTCCATGAAGGGACATTAGCTTTCCTTTCAACAATTCGCTGAGGAAATGTTTGGATGCTGGTCCTCATAGTGAGGTGGGTATTACATTTCTGCTGTTGTGCAGAGGCTTGTGAGAGCCAGGCACTGCCTGGCACAGCACTGCCTGCAGCAGCCATTCCAGCACCAACTGAGGCTGTTTCTACTCCGACCATTTTCCCCACAGATACATTCAGGAAATTACCTCTGCTCAAAGCCCATAGCTGGCCCTGCTTGTTCAGCTTGAACACTGTCCTGCTGTTTTCAGCCGGGCCTGTCAATAACCCTTTTGCAGGATGAAGTCCCTGTCTCTGAAGCACTTGCACTAGTAGCCTCTTCTGTTCATTGTTAATCTACAAAGCATGACTGTAAATTGATACAGTTGATTTTTCCAGCCACCCTGATGCACTATTGTGCCCTGTTGTGCTGGCCATCACCACGTACTCTATGGTGCCCAGTAAAGTCTCCCTGTTTGGGGTTACCTCCACTGTTGCAACTTGCTGGTGAGGCTGTTCGGTGCGTCACCCAGCCCATCCCACTCTCGGCTCCACTTGTTCCTCTGCTCCTCCATATGGCACAAACCAGGGCTGTGATGCTGATTAAAAAGAGCTTTAAATTTTATCTTGTTCAATTTACATCTTCAAAGGTCTCTGAAAAATGTAAATCTGTATGTTGGGGAAAAAAAAAAGTACCTTTTTGAAACAACTCCTTTTAAGCATATGTGATAAAAGGCAAGGAAACAGAGGGCTGGACTGATAAGTGAGCTGTGGAAACCCATTTACTCTCCTTTGGCAAGTGGCTGGGGCAGTCACCAGTGGCTCAGAGGGCAGCTCTCTAGGCTTGGCCCTTCCCAGTGAATATGGGCATGTCCAGGCTGTTAGCAGGGGCCTGGGCAGTTCTGCCAGGAGTGGTGTTTCCTTGGGGAGCAAGCAAAAGGGTGCTGAGCTGATGCTGAGGGATGCCTGAGCTGTGGGTGAGCCTGCCTGGCCATGCAGCTGCCACGAGGGCAGAGGCTGGAGGAGTCCCCTCCCTGTTTGAGACTGATGGCTTCCTGGGCAGTCAGTGCAAGTCCATCAGGGGCTTACTAACTACCTTCATTTTGTGATATGTGCCTGGGAAGATTAGTGACCTCTACAAATACAGATTGATACAGTCAAAAAAGATTTGGCTGCTTAAATCTGTAGCTTTTAGAACAGATGGCTGCTGCAGGACCCCACTGCCTCAAAAAAGAGGGGTACTGGGATGCAGGAAAGAAAAGGCCATTCTCCATTCAACATGCACAATGCCTTTTCTTTATTTGTTCTGGAATGGCACTGGAGTGACAGACCACAGTGAGCTAAAACTGCTGACCAGGGCTTAGCTGAATTTAATTACAACTCTGGTACATGCACGGTGCTAGCAAGGTGTGCTGGGGGAGTGTGTGCAGTGCTCTGACAGCCTCCCCACTGAGGGCCTTCCCACACCCCACCACCTCTTCCAGGGGAAGACCAGAGGGAGATCAGCATGCCAGGAGTCTTCCCTTGGCCAGGAGCCACTGCCAGCATCAGTGGCTGGTCCCCCATCCCAGCTCCCAAGATTGCTGCATGTCCTCACTGGTCCTGGCAAATCCATTGGAGGGGAACTCAGCCTTCAAATTAGAGATGCCTGAAAAAGGTATTATGAATAAACAACTAAGTACCAACCAGCAGCCCTTGCAGATACCCTAAAGGTGATATGGGTTCTTTTTAAGTTCTTCTAAATCAGATTCAGGGGAATTCATTTGGCGATGCCAATACTGCTGGCCCAGGAGCACTGCATCATCCTGTATGGTCACATTAACGTGTGCTTCATTCTCTGTCACATTTAGTATCAGCAATGATTTCACACACAGCTGTAGATCGGCTCCCTTTTGATCACAATCTGCCACCCTTTTCTAGCCATTCAAATTTACAGCAACATTAATAGTTCAAAAGTAATAGTGTTTACTTTGTACTAGATTTTAATAAATTAGGAAGAAGCAACAGTTCCTAACAAAAACTCCAGAAAACACAAAAGCTGAACTGAATGTGAGCTTTTTCACCTCGATTAACACATCCTTGTCTATTGGCAGAAAGTTTCCATTGCAGCTGTGAGAAAATTATTCCATGAATTATGTCACATCGATTCAAAGTGAAATTCAAAGCCAAAGAGAAAGCAGAAAAGCATTCCCTATGTTCTTACAGAAAATATCACTGCTTCAATTAGGTGCTACAGATGCTTGGAGTAAACATATTTTCCACTGGTTTTCTTAGAACCATACCCGCTTAAATCTCCAATATTCTTCTGCATGTTCATTTTTCATCCCAGTTTAATACCACGCCTCTGGGTGTTAGTGGTTAAGGGGATACTGCCAAGCAATGAAAGCCAAGAAAAGCTGGGATAAGAAGGGAAAATATGCCCTTTATATAGTAAATAAACTTTTCAGCTTGAATGTTGTGGCTGCTGTCAGCATAACTCAGAGGGGAAAAAAATAACCCAGTGCTAGTTGTACCTTTCAGTTCTTGGACCATGTGAATGTCCAGTTTTCCAGTTTTGAATCTGCTCCCAATCCAATGGAAATAATGCACACAACTGAGCATTCAAGTCTCTAATAAATCTCATCTTTGTATGGAATCCCTGGGATTCAGAACAAAAACAAAACTGGATAAGAATTTTTTAATATTTCAGTAAATATCACCTTTTTTTTCCCAATAAAAACCTGAGTTCTAGGGAATCCAGAAATCCTCTGGGTGTAACAAGCATGGAGTAATAAGGTCAGAGTTGAAACACTGAGTAACTAATGCATGTGAACTGCACATGAATACATGAGTTACTATCATGTGTATCCTTCCCTTGTAAAAGCATGGGTAGGGGAGGAGATGGGAAGAAATCACCGGGTTTATAGGTGTTATAAATGCAGCTTACTTTAAAGCTAAAAAGTCCTGGCAGATGGTCCCTAACATCTGGGAGAAGCTGAATGCCCAGATACAAAATTTGTTTTCTTTATTCCTCTTTATCGGGACTCTATTTGGTTACAGTGTATTGTGATAAGATCTATTTCCTATGCTTGTCTCTTAAATTTAAATCTCAAAGCAATGTTTACATTACAACCCATCAGTTATTACTATAGTGCAGTATCACTAATCTGAATTCAGATCAGTGACACTATGCATAAATATGTCACGTAGAAATACATCTGCAACACTTTCCCAAACAAACCTCTTAGAACTTTTTTTTTTAAGAGATGGCTGAGAAAGAAGAAAAAATAGATTACATTAGCATACCTCATGAAAACAAATGGTTTGACCTTGTAGGAATAAAGGTAGGAACAGCTCTTTTAATCATGTAAAACCCCCTAAAATTATAAAGGTTTTGGGAGCAAGAACCATCTCTCTCTATTCCTCCTTGGCAGCAGCAGGCACAGCAGGCAGCACGAGGCATGGCAAGTGCTCCTCAGCCCTGCAACAACTCTGTGCTCCAGCCATTCCTGTAGCCATTCCAGCAGTCTCAGGGGAGCAGCATGGGCAGGACGGCACATTGGTGGGCCCTGACCCTCTCCCAGCCAGTCACCAGCGAGCTGTGAGGGGTCCAGTGGGGAGCAGACCGTGGGTGACACCAAACTCCTGCCTGGAACACCTTGCCCCTCCCTGGCACGTCAGGTCTTGCTGGGTTGCAGCAGCACAGCATGCTTCCCATCCCCACCTTGCCCTTTCTTGTAATTAGCTGTGTTTTCTGTGTAAGGGGGAAAATCTGGGTTTCCCTCTTCTGGCTGCTGCCACAGCTCCTCCACCCACCCCAGGGATGCCAGGCAGATTTTGCTTTTCATCAATCACACAGGAAAATCACAGGTCCTCTTTGTTTAGAATAGCAGGTCAAGTCCGTTCCCAGATGAAATACTGCAGGAGAAAACAACAATCAAATGAAGTATAGCTTATTTCCAGCCCTAGCACTGCACTGAGAACAGTACCAGCTGGAAAGTACCAGCTTTCCAGAGGCTGAGGGGAGTGAGCTGCTCTATTTTGCTTGCTAAATTAGCCACTAGAGTAGCAAGGGCTATCTGCAACAGCTGTATACCTGAAAAATCTAGAAATTCCCATCAGAGGCCTGGGAGTAAGAAACCTGGAGACACACAGTTGGATGCTTTTAAAGGTTGGATCTCTCCTTTAACATCACTCTCTTCTCCTGCCATAAACACAGGTGGGAATCAACAGGCGATGGGGGGATGCTGGTAAGCAGGACCTGCAGATGGCCCAGCTGCTACAAAAAATGTAAATGAAATAGGAATATTTTCTTTAAACCAAGTAAAATCTAACCTTAGCAGTTTGTTTCCATAGCCCAAGCCCCCTTACAGTGCATTAGCAGTTCTTGGTCCAACTCCTTCCCTCCCTCACCTCTACATCCAGCTCCCAAGGTCGCTGTGGGTAGACAGCATCACTCCTGTGCACAGGCTGCCCAAGGTGGTGCTCATAATGGACAGGCTGCAGGTTTCTTCCCTTCCAGCATCGATGATGGTACCCTGCAGGCCCTTCCTCCCCTTCTCCTGCCTGGTTGTTGGGCTGTCTCAGCTGCCTCCACCTGCCTTCCCCACCCTGCTCTGGCTAGTCTCCAGCTACAGCTTTAGGATTTGGATGTCAAGGGCTAGTCACACACAGAAAGGCAAATGAAAAACAGGGCTGTCATTCATTCCAAAGCATTTGAAAATCAAGTTGCTGCACTATATATCTAACTTCGAAGACCTCAGTTTGAAAGGGTTGATTCACCAAGTTCTTTCAATATTTCTGCCCCTGTGTTATTGGCAGCAGCTTGAGATTTTCTTCCTGTCCCCTCATAACAGAGCAGTTCTCTCCTCCCCACAGTGGCATTTGTCTTGCTTACCGTCAGCTCAGAAACTTTGCAATCAACTAAAAAAGGTTTTTTACCCTCCATACCCAGAATGGGACATTACTCTCCAGTGAGGTCAGGTGTTCTCCAGAGACTTTCCCTTACCTTTGGCCAACTGAATAGTTGCATGCAAGGAGAAAAGAGAAATGAGAAATTCCCTTTTGCAAACATTAACATAGTCTGCAAGAAATTCATAGGCTGACAAGATAAAATGAGGGTGCTTTTAATAGCAAAAATATGTTTTCTTTGGCCTATATGCAATCCAGGGCTTTCCAGGTGCTCAAGTTTAAACTAAGAGACATTAATTATTTAACAGGCACTAAAAGATATCCGAGGAAATTATTCCTCCTTTCTCCTATTAGGGAACAGCTGACCCTGGATCTGGGGTCACAGAGGGATTTTTCAGCTGTGTTTAGTTTTCTCTTCATTTCTTTCTTGCTAAAGATCTCCTTGGTGCTCAAAGCCTTGGGTTTATCCATGCTCTCTTAACAGGAGCACAGCTTTGGGGTTTTGGGTGAGCCCAGTCTGGAGTCCATTGCTTGGGCCCCAAAGACAGACACTCCCCCTCAGAGGTGCAGCTGAAGCCTACCAAAAAGTGATGACAGCAGTTCCATATTTCAGTTCTTTATCTGGTTGTCAGAAGGAGTGTGTGGGGTAGTATTGCTCCTTTCTCAATACCAGGTAAACACAGCCTGCCAGGAAGCTGGGAAGATGCCACAGGGACAATGTACTAACGGTCCAGTTGAGCTGCAGCACCTGTCCCCAGAGAGAAGATCGTCTCCTTCCTGGCTACACTGCCTGTGCACCCAGACCCTGGTGTCCATGGACTGGTCATCCAAGTCATCCCTCTGGCCCGCTGATTAGAAACACAGGCAATTCATCTCCTGCCTAAATTTACAGCAAACACTTCCTGTCATGGCACTGGAACTGCTCTGAGGGATTGTCCTGGGAAATTAACAGCTATAACCATTTCCAGAAGCCAGTGAGGGTGCACACTGTTCCCAGGGCAGATGACTTAGTGGATTTATCTTGTTTTCTCTCAGCCTCTCAGCTTCAGACACCAGAGCCCCCAGAAGAACGTTTTCCTTAGCTTTTGCCCCACAGCATCCTGGCTTTACATGTGGTGTGAGATAGACACTGCTGGGAAGGCACAGGGAGCTAACTCTTCCTGCCCAGTGCAGGGAGTAGCACTCCCTGTACAAACACCAGTAGTAAATTGGTGTTGGCTTCTGCCAGGCTTTTACCATCACCACCTTGTAGTGGGTGTTTCCTGACTATGACATTCAGTGTTGGCTGCACTTTTTTCACAAGAGTTTGCACAAGGTGGGACTACTTTAACTCAGTTATAAAAACAAACCAAACCCCAATTGATCAGAAATTATTCAGATGAGTCTTTTCTTATGCTCATTTTTTAGGCTGTGTTGAACAATATTTTCTCCACACTTAACTAGGGTGGAAACAGTGTAGATTTGTGGAGGAGCCCTTAGATAAAGCTAAGGCATATTGCATAAGACAGACTTTGTGAGAGAAAGGAGCTGAAATAGGGCAGAATAATACAGGCAAAAGGGACACATGTTCCTCATCTATCACATGATTTTATAAGATGCTATAAGTGAAGTTAGTTTTAAGAGCTGGCTACAACTGGTCTTTCTAAGGAATTTTCAAGGGAAATCAGTATGGTTTCAACTTTAGGTTAACTTTCCAAATGAGAACTTACTTCATTTGCTGTGCAAAACTTCATTTCTCTTCGTACCTCCAAGTGGAGCATGAGTGGGGTGATGCTGGAGCCTCCTTTTTGCCCACTGGATCAAGTCTGTTATCTTTTATAACCCAAGTGTAGGATTCCTACTAAGGCAAAATAATCCAATTGTATGCTGTAAAGCAGCTCCTCCAAGCTGCAGAGAACACCTTCTGAGGTTGTTTTGGAATACCTCAGAGCTGCAAAGTCCCCAGTGAAACCTCGCAACACTCACAGCCAGCAGAAGACAGCTCAGAAGAGCTGCAAGGAAACAATGAATAAAGCTCAATCTTTACCTGCACAGCAGCAGCCCTGTCACACAGAGAACAAGACGGGA
The DNA here is from genome assembly GCF_003945725.1 of Corapipo altera. Classification (NCBI taxonomy): domain Eukaryota; kingdom Metazoa; phylum Chordata; class Aves; order Passeriformes; family Pipridae; genus Corapipo; species Corapipo altera. The sequence goes on along the minus strand of NW_020884902.1, from coordinate 5,217,525 downwards.
TGCCAGTACTTGATCCCACACCTTTCCAAGCAAACCAGTGATATCCTGGTTCCTACACTCTTCCAACCCAAATTTTAGCACTTGCTTCTCACTTTCCCCATGCCCCTATTGCCCAGCCATGCAGCCCCATGTGCAGGAGAGGTGCTTTCCACCTTGGCCAGGGACTGCCACCAGCTGAGACCCCCAGGCAAGGCCACGTCCAGAGGGCATGCACAGAGGTGGTGACTAAATACAGCCTATTGTTGTAATTCTCTGCAAGGTGGAAACACTCTGCAGGAGGTGAAGTCAGAACTCTGCTGCTGTCCTTGGCCAAGGTATTGAGGTGCTCTGTTTTCAAATGCATTTGTTCACTCTTCATTTAAAACAGCAGTGCTTTCTTTAAGGCATGGCTGATGACAGAAGAATAATCTGCCTTGGCCACTTCCATTGCAATCCTTGGAAAATATTTTGGCTCAGCCACTGTGTATCTGTTCCATTAAGGTCTTACCACACCTTAAGGTGGGCCATGGGTGATGGTTCAAGAATCACTGCTTTCTCCTGTTTGAAACTATGTTTGGCTTTGTCCTAAATCAGAACAGAAAAGGTCGTGTTTTGCAACCTCCCTTGAAGCATGGGAGCCCAGAACACTCTTGGCTCCAACATTCCTTGTGGGGAATCAGCTGCCTGTACCTGCTCAGATGAACGTCTGTGAAACTGGGCTCAGAGGCCCCGTACTCTTCAGTGCAGCACCTGCCCCACAGTGAGTCAGTCACAGGACAGTGTTCAGCTACTGAGGTTTAGCCACAACGCTGGCACAGAGCCACTGTTGTAAAAGCAGACAAGTATCAACATTTCATAAACATTTCCCAGAGAAAATGTCTTCTCCTGATTTCATTGATGGAGAATTGAATTCCCTTACTCCGACAAATCAAGCGTGGGATTTTTCTTTCTTAAAAAAAGAAACACTATGTTTTACTGAAACCACACATTTATCTCGGGAAATAGTAGGGCAACCTCCCAAACAGCTCAACTTGAGCAATCTGTTGGTCTGTACAGCCTCTGCCACCAAGAGACACCGTCTTTCCAGTCAGGAAGTGTCTTCCCAACCTGGTACACTACATCATGCTACCTTATTGTTATCAGAGTTTCAACTGACAATAAGAATGGGAAAACTATTATACAGGCACATGAGTATTTTCCTATACCAAAGAAGGTTCATTGCCACATTCAGACCATGAAAGGTATAGAAGTTTCTCAGAATTTGTGGTAAAACTTGTAAACAAAAAAACCTAACCCACCCAACCAAAAAAAGCCTCTGAGTTTTGCTGCTTATTCAATTTGGTCACAACAGACCAGATGTTTTCAAGCTGCTGGACAGAGAGTTCAACAGCAAGTTCAGCTCAGTGTCAGCTGTGAGTCTGAAGTACAGGCATAAGGATGTAAGTGCTATGGACAAAATCATCTAATCATCTAATTTTTCTAGATTAGGTGATGACTTGAACTCAAATACCTGCCACAGTTAAAAGCAGATCTTTTGGAAGGATGGAAGGCAAAGGGAAAGGGATATGGTGCCTATCCAGTTAGTACAGATTGTTCTTTTGAGAAATTAACAGTCTTGTAAGAAAGATCTAAATAGAAGGTTGTATATGCAACAGCAGTTTAGGAAACTTATGAGTTGGAAAAAACTTGAACATTTGACAGGTATGATAATGACTTTCTGGAATCAGTGATGGATGCTGAATCATGGACATTTTGGCCAAAAAAGGGGTTCTTACCAATAACCCTACTGGGATGTCAGGGCCTATATACATCTGTAAACCTATTTTGTTCTGTTACAGATATTGTCCTGCAAAGTGCGTAGACAGGTAATTAAAGCTGTAACCACCCAGATTTTATAAGAAGTAACAAGGGAGAACATAGTAAGGATCTCCTTTGGAGAAGGCTGCATCAATGCCATAAAGCCTGGAAGCTGATCTTTGCACTAAGAGCAGGAGCTTTGATATATAAAAGCATAACAGAGCAGAAAGCAAGACCCTCACAGACACGTACTCTTAGTTGTCAAGTGTGGTGAAACCTCTGCTAGCCCTAGCACAGGACATGGAGCCTGCTGAGCCTGACTCTCTGGGACATTTCCTTGACCTTGGTAGAAAAACTGAACGTGCAGAACATCAGTTTTGCAATATGTTAGTTGTACTTATTAAATAACTTTCCGTAAGACATTCAGATACCATCTTTTGTCACGGTCTAGAAAACACTTTAAACAACTGTTTCCTCAAAAATCAAACTAAAATTTATATTGAGCTGAAAGATGATGACAGACTTCTGTGGGATTAAGCAATTTCTCTCAGCATTTTTGTGGGTTTAACTAAACTGAGAGATTACAAGCAGAAAGGAAAGAACCACCCCCAGATTTTCCATTTTCAAAAAAAAAAAAAAAAGTGAGGAAACATTCTGAAAGAACTGTAGAAGATAAACAGCTAGTTAGACATGACGTACCGTAGGCTTGACCTCCCATCAACAACTGTCTGTTATTTCCGTTCAAATCAATTGCTGATTTGGTTTTCTTCTCACCCAGCAGCTCCAGCTGTTTCTGAACATTTCTGCTTGCAAAAGGAGAGCGTGCATAGGGAGAAAAGTAGAACACAGTAAAAAAAAAAACAGTAAAACTTTTGGCTCTATGAGCACCAAGAGACTGACCATGAATGCATCACCTCTTCCAGCAGCTCTTCAGTGCCAAGGCTGGTACAGGATAATCCCCTGGGAGGGCACAGCAGCTCTGCACTGTTGCCTGTCCCTAGAGCCAGACTAAGGATAAGATGCACAGGTACAGGCCCATTACTCACCCTCCAAGAGCAACAGAAGTAGGACAAGCATCACAGAGAAGCAGGCTGCTTCTCCAGGGCAATTCAGGGAAGTTGCAATGAGTCACTTGTAGTCACCGAGGGGTTAAAAAAGCACACATAGGTATTACAGAAGTCAGATGGATTGATTTCATCATCTTCATAATGGGAATCTCAGATTAAAGCACCTCACCTGCTGCTTCAAGAGCACTGTACAGCTCTCCAGACATCAGAGTTGGCTATTTTGAATGCACAACATGTACAGTTGATAGGAGAATAAACCTGAATCATGCTGGATGCTGCTGTTAAAACAGTTAGGAGAAAATGTAGTCATCTGCCACAGGAAACCACATTGTAAAATTAGAGATGAAGCCTGCCAGGATGGATTTAACTATATTTATGAAGTGCCTGTCAGTGATGTGGTACTGTCCAAAACAATTAAACAATATACTTGATTGCTAGAGGAAGGACCAAAGATCAGCTGAAGTTCACAGAGGAGCTTGTGCATTTTCACGCAGTAGAGCTGAGGTGTTACTAGAATGCACACCCTCTACGTATGTTGGAACTTATAATGTGTTTTTCTATAATACTTTGTGCGTAAAAACCATGTACCAGAATTCATATTGCTGTTTGGGCCTTGAAATTCTCACAAGTGTTTTAGTTCTGACATAGCCCCTGTGCTCCAGGTGCCCCCACTAACCCAGTGATGCACAGGGAAGTAACGTTGCCTCAAGCCTGGGCAGCCCATTCTCCCCAGCCACCCCGTGAATGCCCCAGCCATCACCTGGCCTGTTGTCAGAGGTTAGCAGTTGAGAGGTTAGAGTCACTTTTCAGCTTTTCTGTCACCTTTACTTCGTGACACAAGCCTGTGGATCTCTTTCATACTGTAGACAGGAGATACTGCCACCTGAGATAAATCTCACTGCAAATGATGCTTAGGTACAACACATCACTCAGCAAGGGAATGCAGCAAGTCTCACTGAAACTGTCTGTGGGACAGTGTCTTTACAGATTAATTCCTGCAAGGACCTGAAAATTGGTAAGTAATGTCTCAAACAGTAAATCAATACATTCTTGGATATTAAATCTGAAATAGAGTAAAAAGAGTGAAGCAAATAGCAATATCTTATGCAGACAAGAAAAGTTTTTACAGCTATTAGCAGCTTGTTACATGATCGTGAAAGAGTTAAATACCGAAGGCCAGCAGTTTTTCCAGAGTGTTTTGCATTTTTCAGTACTCAGACTGAGAGCCATTGAGCACATTACCACACGCAAACCTCTCTCAGACCAGATGCCAGAGCTTGGGAGGCTTGGGCACTGCTGAGCTGCTCCGGCGAGCTGGGGCAGCAGCCAAGCCACACAGGAAAGGACAAGTCAGGTAACTCCTGACGGCAGCTGTTTTTCCGCTTACGCTTCTGACTCCAAAGAAGCATATAAACCAAAATTCAACAGCACATCTGAGTGCATGGGAGGTCAGGCAGGGACAGTGAAAGGGGCAGAAGGAGCTGCCCCACAGAAGGGCACCTAACTCGGTGTTAGGATTAGGGTCAGCTGTAACGCAGCTGTAACACAGCACAGGATGGAGTAGGGAAAGGCTTGGAACACAAATGCCCAGCCCCACTGCAGCCCAAGGACAACGTGCAGGGAGGAGAGTGGGACAACAAGCAGCTCCAGGGGAAGAAGGTGCCCCAAGCAACATGGGATCCCACTCCCCAGTTGTAGGTCTGGCCCCACAGCAGCAGAGTTTTGCGTTTCCCCTTATATTCAGAACATCTGGTTCATTATTTTCAATTCAAAATAAGCTGTACCAGCTCTGTCAAGGACACTGCCCCTCGGACTGCTTTTCTGCATGGCACACTGAGCTGATTTAGAGGGCGAGAGAAACTGGGTTTGGAAACCCAAATGTTGGAGGGGGTTGGCAGTGTGACAAAACTTCCTGATGAGATGAACGCATGTGATGCCCTTTCTGTTGCCGTTCTCCTCGACTTAGGCATCTGTAAGCACTTCTCATCAGATCATCTGGAAGTGACATATGGAAGAAGTTAGATTTTAAGTAGAGCTGACTCTCTGCTGATGATAGACACAAGATGGTTGATAACCTGGATCTGAAGGGTCATTTCTCCCTCAGTCCCCTGTGGAGGAATATTCAACAGATAAATTTTAATAGGTAACAAAAATGCGTGGGATTCACCAGCTTGGACAGTAATTTACCCATCATAAACAATCACTACTTCATCCTCTGCTAATACAGTTAGACTAAATAACTGAAGAGGATAGATTGCTGTTGAAATACCTGTACAAAAAAAAAAAGAACACAAAACCAAATATGTATTTTGCTTGTAGTAATGTATTCATCTTCCTAATTTTGCTTGGCTCTGATTTCTGATTATGTACAATCCAAGTGACAAAATGTATAACGGTAATTAGCAACTTGCACACAGCAAAAAAGAAAGGTGCTCCCATGGGTTTCATGCCTGTCTCTGCTCCCTCTTTGAAGTGGTGAATGGGTTGCTGAGTGGTGATTGTTAAATAAAAACAGGCAAACAGAGACCAGTACTTATCCAAACTGTGATCAGCAGTGCACTACCCTGCCTTGACCCCTGTTTAGAGGACAGATCTATTAGCTTCCCAAGGAAGTTATCAAGGCCAGCTCGTGCTGCTCAGAGCAGAGCTGGGCAGTGAGGCAGGGGACAGGGCTGTCATCCTCACTGGGCATCACCAGCTCCCAGGACCTCTGCAGCCCTCACCTTCTGCAGCAAAACAACAGGTAAGTGGTTCAACTCAGGAGAGCTGTGTGGCAGTCAGTGGACCTGTGCAGCTCTACAGCTGCCCATGAGATGGAGAGTCACAGTTTTAAAAGCTAAAGGTTAGTGGCACATAGGCCTGACCCTCTTGGTTGCAGCAGAATCTCTTATCTCTCCAGGCAGGTATTCTGCTGTAATCAAGTAAAGATGCTTTTCATTCCGCATTATCTCAATCTTTCCCGGGCCAATCCTGTTCTGTTACACAGGCAGGACCCACCATGCCAAGACACGGGAGCATGAAAAGCATCAGTTTAAAGTCACATCATAGCAGTGATTTTGAAAGATGCCTTGAATGCACAGACACAGCCATCTGCTGCAATATGTATATGGATTGGAGGTTCTCTGTACTCTGCCAAATAGCTCCAGACCTGTGAAGGATTCCTGTGGCAAAGCCTTGACAAGTCAGAGAATATTCCCATTCATTTTCCTCTCTCTGTAAATCGGCCAAAGTCACCTCCTGCAGCTCAGGCCTCAGCAGAACTCCTGGGCAGTGGGATTATTTCTTCCCTGGATCCTACAAGCTCATAATGCTCAGCGCTCTTTCCACTAACAAGGCTGAAAACCCCAATGGCAAGTAAGGATGAAAACCCAGTGGTGCCACATAATTTTTGGCTCATGCTTACCTCTGTGTGCCTCTGTTCCAGTCCCACTGGAAATCTGTTGAGTTTACTCAGAAATGGAGTGTCAGTCAGGCCTCAGCTTCTACTTGTGTTGTTGAGGATGCAGAGGTACTTCTGCATCATGACACAGTCTTACCTCTTCCTTCTTTGCCTCAGTATAATTATGCCCTAAAATACATGTTCTGGCATGAGAACAAGAGAAGATATCAAAATATATACATACTATTTAATAAGAGATTTAAAATGAAACTGCTAGCTGTCTACAACTGCAATTCCCTCCCTGCATCTAAAATTTAACCTGAAGCAGAGTTATTATGGCTTTCTTTTTAAAGATTTTGTGGAGAATAAAAGAAATAGGCTTGATCATCAGTACAATGCAACTGTGCAGGATGCCCCCCCTCCCAGGGTGCTTTCCCTAAAGCTATAAAATAAACAAATACAAATCCCTAGCTTCAGGAGCAAGAAGGTGTTTGGGAATTTCAGGCCAAGGTCCCAGGACAGGGACGGTAGATACCACCACCAAAAAATGCAGCTGGCATAAGAAAACAGGTGCCAGAGGGTGTTTGCTGGTAAGCATCTGAGCTTTATTACAGGGCACCATTGCCTCATGCAGGTCACAGTTACACAGGACAGCAATCCCAGGAGTTAATGGGACATCCATCCTGCAACTGAATGGAGTTTCCTCACTCCAGTGCTGACTGTTGTACACTTGGCACTCAGGACTCCAGAGCTTTAGAGCACAAAAAATCTGGCAAAGCAAGTGGCTCCTGCTCTTCAGGGTCATAGGGATGCTACATCCAGGAGGCCAGCTGCATTTGTAAGCACCTTTTCAGTTTTCACACTTGCTCCTCTTCCAGGATATTATGAGCAAAACTCAGCTAAATCCTTCCCTCTGATCAGAAAGAAGAATTTAGTGGTGGCATCACCCCACAGCCCTGTGTTAGAAATCGATGCAGTGAGAGTGAGGATGGCAAACTCACCTAGGGAAAGGGAGGGGGAGATGCAAACTCTTACCATTTCAAAGTGAGTTTCTGCTGCACAAGAGGACATAACACACCAGCAGGGGTGCTTCACATTGCCTGCTGTGGTCCCAGGGTGAATTCTGTCACCATGAAAGCGTGAATAAGCTCCTGCAGCAACAGAGAGTAAACCGGAAGTTTTCAGGCTTACATACCATTCCCACTGGTGAAAGTACTATAACATGAGCTTAGGTAGCAATTAAAAATCTTCCTTCTCAACTGCCCTTGGCCATACTTCGGACTTCCCACTGACTGTGCTTAGTGGCATATTCACAACACACACAAGTGCTGACACGCTGTGCTTTCAACTTGCTCACGTCACCGATGTCAGCAGCACGTGCTGAAGGACCTTCCCTGCCTGGGCATCTGAGAGCACATACTTTCAGGCAAATAAGCACCTGGAAAGGTGTTTAGAGGGAAGTACTTTTTAAAGCTATTTTCTTGACTACAAGCCTTTTACTACCTTTAAAAAATACCAAGTTCTTCTTACCCTTCAGAGGAATCTGAGAGCAGGATGAGCATGGGTGCCAGGGTACAACAAGCATTTATTTTTAAATACATTGCCAGTTTTGTCTGTGTTTGGAGGAGGAAGCATGCCTGGCAGACAGCAGAACAAGAACCATGCTGGGGAAAGAGAACAACGTTCAAATTAGGTGGGAGGAGATGGAGAGGAGGAAAAAATCTGGATTTTCTGCAGTTTGAAGGTGCTTGGCCCAGAAACTACAAGCCTGAGAACAAGAAAACACTAATTACTTTTTTAAAATGCTTATTTCAAAGTATTTGCCATCATAACTCACCCAACATATTTATATTAAACTCTTTTTCTTTTGTTGGAGACACGGTATTTAAAATGTGAATTGGAGACTAAAGAATACCATTAAGAAAGAGATTTGCTAGTGTTTCTGGCTGGGCATACTCAGATTATAGCTTTGAAAGTTTGGGTTTGTGGGTTGTTTTTTTCCTTTTTTTTCTCTAAAAAGAAAGTAAAAAATTGGTTATATTTTCATTGCTGAAACCATATTTCCTCCAAACACCTTCCCACCCCCCACCTCCCCATTATAAAGAAAAGGAGCAAGATTTGCAAGTTCGAGTGTCAAGGCTGGAAGGATTTCAAAAGGCTTCCAACTTAAAGAAAACAGTGATGCCCCAATACCATATTGACATAAGTTGCAGGTTTTGACTTTCACAAGGGTGTCTGCACTCCCTCTTCCTTTCCTAGGGGTAGCAACATCAATCCTTTTTATAAAGAGTGCACCAAGAAACAAGGTTTCACGGAGTAATCTAACCTTAAAACCAGAAAGGATGGGAGGTCTGACACATGAAGCCATGTTGTGAGCTGCTCTTGTAGCTGTCCAAGTGTGGTGGAAGAGCAACACTGGGGCAGGCAAGGAGCCCAGAGGCAGAGGCTGCTTCACCGACCTCAGCCTGGAAAACTTTTCTATCTAAAACTTTAATTTCTAATTTGTTATGACCTCTGCTAAATGGCAGTTAGATTTATGCACACCACAGTTCCTAATGCATTTTTGCAATTGTAATTTACTCATTTTTCAGTTGACCTACTTCCAGTCAGGCTTGGTATTAAAGAAATTGTTCAAAAGGCACTACAAGTCCTGCGCTATATGCTAAATGCTTACTTGTGTATGGCCCCTGAAAAGCAAGAATTATAAAGGGAAACTTGATAGCATTTTACTCTAATCTAATTCCTGATGAAGTTGGAGCCAAGCTGCCATGCAGACAGCACACTCTGGCTGGTGACCCTATGTGGTGATGCATCTGACACCCTGCACCCAGTCAGCTACTCCCTCCTCACTCTCAGGCCTCCCAGGTAGCTGCAAGCACCAGCTGCCTCGTTCTTTCTGCCTTAAAACTTTCCCTTTCCAGGTGCTTGAAAAGCTGCACAACTGAAATCAATCACCTTGAGATTTTTTTTTTTCCTCAAGCCAGGTGTTTCCCTAAGGCTGAGTTTTTAAAGTGGAAATGTTTGGATCAGAAACAGGAAAGAAAAATCCTCATTTTGACTCAGTGAAATTCTGACAAAAATTTATCCAGATGCAGGGCAGTGCTTTGGCATCATGGAGGGGTGGTCTCAGTAGCCTTTGGTGTGTTTGTGAATATCTGTCTCAATTAGAGCATGTCCTATACCACTCTATACCATTGCAGAGAGTCACCCAGTCACACTGCGGTGGGATTGGGGATGAAACAATGAGACAGGGAGTTATGAAGGGAAGATAGGGATACAGAGTTAAGAAGGAAAGCAGCACAGCAATATCAGCTGGGACAAACAGGATTGAAAGGAGCCATCCCCACTGCAAATCTCCTCAAAGACAGAGCTGATTTCTGAAACTGGCTGTCTCGCAGCTGCCCACGGCATCGGGGGGAGCAGCATGCACCCCATCCCTACAGGAGAAACACTGGGAGCCTTCTGCTGCTGCTTATTCCAGTCCTCGGAAGGACAAAAGGAGGGGAAGGGAAGAAACAAAATATACAGAGCATATGAACTGCATTTCAGGCTGTGGGGTTGAGACTGTGCCTGAGCAACACCCTGGGAAGGGAAGTGAGAGCTGAGGAGCCTCTGTGGAGCCTGGAGCTGGAGGAGAGCCTGCTGGACCCTCCCGTGGAAACTCGGCTCAGCCTCTCCCGAGCCACAGGCTCTCTCTGGCTTCTGCCCGGCGCTGGCAGCTGAACCACATTGGCTCGGAGCTGGAAAGTGAGGCACAGAGCACGTGCTCACTCCCCCGTCGGACTTTCCATCTGCGCTGAGTGAGCTCTGCCGGTACTTGGCATCGCCGGCTCCCATTAGCAGCAGCGTGCTGCCGGCAGAGACAAATTGGGAGCTTTTGAGAAGGGAGGGAGCTTTGTTCAACTTCTACTTGAAGGATGTTCAAAATCTGCAGGCAAGCAGCCTAGCAGCGAGCAAAGGGAGGAACCTGGCCCTTCCTCATGGCTGTGTTCTCCTGCAAGCAGAGCAAGCCCTTCTGCCCGTGTCAGGCTTCACCGTGAAGGCGATGAGAGTTCATTTTGGTATCCTCCTGCACTTTGTCCATGTCCCTCAATTCTTCTGGAATTTACTTGGAGCACAAAAAAAAAAAGAGCTAAAACTGCCGGGGGCATCCAAGGTCACAGCCTGTATGAGGTCCTAGGGCTGCTTCTGATGCCCAAGTGTGCTCTTACAGTGCTTTATACTGAGTATAGAAATAACTTCAGTAACAGACTTAGGGAGCTCTACACAGTCAGACTTACTCTGAGCAGAGCCTGCTGCCTGCCTTCAAAAGCAGCTCCATGCACATGATTTAATTCAGGGGATACCCCAGTGTAAATCTGGAAATTGTTGGCCCTGAAGCATCAGGGCAATTATGTTCATGTCAGAGTCACGGCCCTGATGGATGGCAGACTGCCAGTCTCCCACTTTGCCAACTGCTGCTGCTCAGGACTCGTGAAGACCGGAGATGTCTTGTGCATTGAAGCTGGTCAGGAATGTGGGGGACAATAAAAAGAGCTTTTCCAAATACACCAATGGCAATAGGCAGTATAGAAATATCGTCCCGTTCCAGGATGAGGATGGTAACCTAACAAACAGGGATAGAGACAAGGCAGAGATGTTTAATGCTTTCTTTTCCTCTGTCTTCAACACAGACCAAGGGGGTCTCAGTGCCCTGAGCTGGAGGACCATGACTGCAAGAGAGATCAACTCCCAGTTAACCCTGAATGTGTGCGGGATCTGCCGGTCCAGCTGCATCTCTACAAATCTATAGGATCTGATGGGATTCCTCCCAGAATCCTCAAAGAGCTACAATGTCATTGCAAAGCCTCTCTTGATGATTTTTGAGTGGTCTTAAGAATCCAGAGAGGTCCCAGCTGACTGGAAGCTGGTGAATGTTATCCTGATTTTCAAGAAGGGCAAGAAGGAGGACCCCAGAAACTACAGTCCTGTCAGTCTCACTTCAGTGCCTGGCAAAGTTATGGAAAAGATTACTCTGGGAGGAATTAAAAACACCCGGTGAACAATGCAGTCATTGGTCACAGCCAGCACAGCTTCATGAGAGGAAAGTTCTGCTGATCAAACCTGATTTCCTTCTGTGACAGGGTAATCCACCTAGCTGATCAAGGGAAGCCAGTTAATGTAATCTTTTTGTGTTTCAGTAAAGCTTTCGATACTGTCTCTCACAGGATCCTTCTGGATAAAATGTCCAGCACAGAGCTGGATAAACACGTCATGGGCTGGATGAGCAATTGGCTCATGGGTCAAGGAGCAAGGGGACAGCATGGCACAGCAAGCCTCCCAGAACAACCACTGTAGCAAGCAGAGAACTGCAGCTCTTGCCAGCTAACCCTGAGGGTCCTGAGACACATCAATGGACTGGTACTAAAACATTGCAAAGAGCTGGTTGCCAGCTGGCAAGGGCACAGAGCAGCCCTCTCTGCTGAGCTCTCGGTGATCCCCAGCCTAAGCCACCACCTGTAATTTTGACTTTGGAAACAATGTGCTTGCCAATCATTTCCACTGCACAGCATCAACTGCTGTGGATGTGTGGGAGCACCTTCACCCACGGGGGCTCCTTCTGCCGGGCACAGCTCTTGGTGTGTGCCCAGAGCAGCCACCACTGGCAGGGCCAGCACAGCCCTCCCCGGCCACCATGGCCATCCCTGCTGCCATCCCAGCTTCCTGCAGTCACTGGGCTCACCCCCTCCCCAAGGCTGTTTTCTGCTCAGACCCAGCTCCTGGATGCTCATGCTTCAACTACGGTGAGTCAAAAGTCATAGGAAATAAAGCTCATCTGCAGTAAGCAAGGATGTTGTGCAACAGTCTGTGTATGGTTCTGAACAAGGAATATGTTGTCAGGTTTTTATTTATGGGATATTAACATGGGAAAGCAGCTTAAAACTGACATAACTACCCCAAAAACATTTTGTTTACCTCTCTGATAGAACTTAATATTTGTATCAAAATTAATTTATTACAAAGCCCATGGCACAACCATAACTCTCAAAGGACATAACCTGCCAAACCATTTCCAGAGAAGCTGCTGTGTTTGCAACCAGATACATCCCTAACACAAGCCAGTGAGCTGTGGATGACAAGCTGCAAGGGTACACACTCTCTGAAATGCCAGCTGGTCCTGTGGATGATTAACCATGTGCAGGACACAGATACCTGGTGGAGTTTCAGGCACAGTGGCAAAGTGGCAAAGGATTCCATGATTCCCAGCATAAAGCAGTGAAGCTCTGCTTCAGTAACCTGGGGCACGTGAGGCATCCATGTACTACTGAGTGGGGAAATGCCAGACGTGTTTATCTTTCAGGTCTTCTCAGGGAGGGAAAAAGCTCTGAAGATGACATCTGAACAGAGCTGGGAGAGAAACATCTTACCTCTGAGACCAGAGAGACCAAAGAAGGCAGAACAGCTGCTTCTTGTTCAAGTGGCTCGACAGGCTCCGCAGCATCCTGTGCAGTTCCAGGCTGCAGCCAAAGGTATGCAGGTTCCTAAAATGGCACAGAGAAAGCAGTGGAGTGGTGGGACTTTGGCAAGCAAAGGGCTGCAGGGAACTCTTGCCCAGTGGAGTGCTGGTGGAGGGGTTTAAAAATCTTTAAACTCCTGTAAAAATCTTTTAAAATCACAGTATTCAACCTCACCTTTACAAAGGATTTTTGCAGCCCACCATAAGGAAGGGCAATGGATGCACTGTAACTTTACAGACAGGTATCAGCACTGTATTTCCAATATCTATTGTCCCAAGATCTTTTCAAAACAATAGGAGGTTTACAGTAACACTGTGACCCTGATTACCGCAGGAGGGTTCCTCCCAGCTTTCCTTCAGAGAGGAGATAATTTCAGAGAGAAATTATCCTCACAGAAGATCATTACTGTGAGCTCACATAATTCCACTTCTAATCAAATGATAATTTAAGTGTAAATTCCACTTCATGCATTTAGAAAAACATTGGTATAATATACACTGCTATTAAAACCTCCCCCTCAAAAAAGATCATGCCTACAGTTGCCATTTAACAAGACAGGATAAAAAACCCAAATCAGTACAATTCAGAATTTAAACAGATCTTAAAAACAAAATTACTTTTATGTAATATTAGAATCTTGTATAGCAGTTACAGAGCCCCAAAAGGGAAAGTATGGCAGATATAGCAAACAGAAATTTAAGCCTGATTTTTTTTTTCCTTCTGGAAGATAAACCTATAACATAAATATTCTGCTAATAGTCTTCCTTGAGTAATGTGTTTACAAACAATTGTTTTGAAACCATAACTCCTGTGAAGTTTTAGGGACTTGATTTGCTCCTTACTGACAAAGATGTGAAAGTTGGGATAATGACAGGAACATCAAGAGAGTTGAAATGCATTAGCATGAAATTCACATCAAATGCAAGGAGGAAAGCAAAATAAATCCACTCAGAAGTTTCAGAGCTCCAGTAAAAGCCAAGTTGTTCAAAGCACGTCTCGCACAGGATGCGCTGTGAGCTGTGGAGATGATAGGCCACTTCATCAGCTGGGGTATCATAGCAGACGTGATGAGCTGGCTCATTATTCTTGCTAAATTATGCATGCATGATGTGGGGGGGAGGGGGTCAGGACTGAAATCAGAAATCATTCCAGTTCATCATGTGCCAGATCACTGAAAAACCTTCAGTAGCTCCTGCTGGCAGGCAGGCAGTGCACAGGCTGTGCAGGCAGGCGTTACCTCTGCACAGATATTTCCATTTCACCTGTGATTGCCCTGCTGTTGATAGTAGGGATGGATGAGAACGCAGCATCAGTGTCTTCTATAGTGAGCTGGAAAATTAGTAAGTCCTCAGTATTAATTCCACATTATCACGATGATCCAGGATTACCTGGCTTAATCAGAAATAAGCAAACATTTTGGGGCCCAGCAAAGCACAATTCCTGATTCCTCCCTCCCAGCAGTAGGATTGCTGCATGCACCCAGCTGGGTGCAAGGGGGTGGAGGACTGAAATCTCCTGTCATTTTGCATCTTCACATCTTTGTGTGAAGCAAAGGCACACAGGAAGGCTGGGCTGGCTCCTCCTCTGCATAGCCATAGTGGAGTGTTGGGAAAGCTTCAGAGAAGTGTGCTGGAGAGGAAAAAACAAACGACACATATATTTTATACATATATATGGTGTTGCTCTGACACATAAAAATGCACAAGTATTCAAACCCTTGAAACATCCTGACAGACAGGCTTTTGCTTCCCAGCGGTCCCCAGCTTCATGCTGAGGGATGCAGAGATTTTCATACTGAACTGGATATTCCAGTTCCTCTGAAGATCTGCCCAAAATAGATTTCAGGGCATTTGCTTATTTTAATTTATATGCAAGCCCATCCCACAATGGGAATTCTTCCTTTTGGAGATGGCTTATCTGGTGGCTTGGTGTTTAGTTTTGAAAGGACTGAGTCCCAGAGGAGCTGTTCCTGAAGGTCTAGGATCCAGTGGCTCCCAGCAGAGGCTGGCACCCCAGGTGCCATGAGCAGGCTGGGTGGCAGGCCACAGGAGGTAGTGTAAAGTCATTTTGGTGCTTACCATCCTTTTTCCCAGCCCAACACGCTGCTGAAGAACTTGGTTGGCAAGTGGGTCTGCGTGGCACGACTAGAGACAGTGCAGGCAGAGATGGAGCCACCAGCACCGGGCTGGCCATGGGCTCACCCGGCACAGTGCCCATCCCATGAGATGCCTGTAGCCAAAGCAGGGGCTCACTTGGCCTCTGGGAAACCTGCCAGTAGCCCCGGGGGCTCTGCTCATCCCTTGGGGATCTGGAACAGCAGCTGAGTCTTCTTTATCAGTGCTGGGAAAATATGACAGGATGAGAGCAGAATAACAAAAGCTCCGAGACGTGATTTATGGACAAAAAAGTAAACTAGTACTGGTTTCCAATGGCATTTAAGTTTCAGAGGCCAGCCAAGACTTCATTAAAAAAACCCAAAACCCCTACTTCACCAAAACGGTCTTTTCTACAGGGACTTTTCTGTGTTGTGCTTAGGCAGTGTTATAACAATAAACAGGCATCCCTGCCTTAAGGGACTGCAGATACTGCCAAAGCAGGCAACATTTTAAACCTACAATAACCTTTCTACTAATTGCAGAAGTCAAGCCAAACAACCTACACAGGCACAGAGCTGGGAGAGCACTTCAAGGAAGAGTGACATAGCATGGGCTTTTACACAGGCACTGCTGCCAACTGGCTTACAGAGAAACTTTACATCACCCTAAAGCCCAGAAACTGCCTTCAAAAAACTAACAGGCTCCTCAAATGCCCATACACATAACGGTTTGTGACTTGAAGCCAATGTGTGATTTCCCACCTTCTCCAGGAAATGGTGGGGACCAAGAGGAACATGGAGATGCAGCTCCTGACATGAAGAAAAATGCTTCTGCACTGAGCCCCGGGGGATGCTTGGGGGGAACCTGCTTCAGATGAAGAGAAGCCTGCTGGCCACACAGCACACATGCTGAGAAGTATTAGAAGCTATGCCAGGAAGCAAGAAGGCAAATGATAATTTCTAATCAATCCTCCCCCTCCTCAGAGAACCAAGGCTAGCAGAGAGCTGGGATGTGTTGAGTGAAGCTGCTGAGCTCTGCTCATTAGTTGCTCATTGCTTTTCACTGATGAAGGTCAATGGCAGCTCACTGAGTATCAGCCCTGTTGTGGGGTTACTGGACTATTGGCTCCCGTACAGCCACTGGAATATTTTAAGTGGGTTGGAAAGCACATTCCTACTCCGGAGATCAAAATTCTCTGAGTAGGGTGATCCAAACAGGGGCATTAATGCAGGTGCTTTTGACAAAGCCCATTAGCTGACAGTGGTCATCATCAAAGGCCATGTGGCTGGGATGAGACCTGGGCTCCCTTCAGGGGCCAGGCAGAGGCACTGAGGTGAGACCACAGCACAAAGCTTTTGTGGGGCTGTGAACAAAAGCGCTTTCACCTGGATCTCATCCTAGAGTGGCTCAGGCAGTTTATTTTAAATTGAGTCAATTTTTAGAGTTATTGCTTATGAGCCAAGAGGATTTAATTTGAAATCCTACATTGTAGATTTTGTTGTTGTTGTTTTTTTTTTAAATAAATTAAGAGCACCCTCCCCCCAGCCCGGTCCACAACACTTTCCCTGGAGATGCTCAACTGAAAGGATCTGGAACTCGTCACTGTACCATCTGCCTCTCTCCGAGAGGTGATCAATCATCCTGAAAGTTTAAACACCCACAGTGCCTTAATCTGTTATAGTGTTCAAATCCACCTATTTTAAACAGTGAAAGGGCGGACATGCTGTCCCCTCATGGCACAGCAGTCAAGCCCTAGCTTCCATGCCTGCCAAGCTATAAAACACCAATGTTTCCTAATTTTTACAGTCAGTACTAAGAAGGATCTTCTTCTTAGGATAGACACACAAACAGAAATGAAGAGCTCCATTCCCCTCTGCCAGGAGCAGGTGCAAGGCCAGACCAGACCTGCAAGACAGCTTTATCCATCCCAGAGGAACACTGATCAGCCCACAGATCAAGTACATGGAAACTAACTTTCCTTGGGCTGTCTGCAAGGTTTGGTATTTCACAGTATGGGTGTTTTGGTCCACATGGAATCACTGCCTGAGAACAAGAGTGGCCCCCAAAGCCAGAGGTTGGCTTTCCTCTGCCATGCATGATGATGCACAGGCTGGGTGCTGCCAAGGAAGGTGGCAGAGGCCACAGTTCTGGTCCCCTTGGGTCCCTGCTGCCTGGTACAGCCCTCCATGCCCAAGAGGCATCATTTGGCCTTTCAGGGATGGGGCTGTACAGGGAGACCAAGTGACCTGAAAGAGCTTGCCAGGTGAGCAGCAGCCAGCCTTTTAAATCCTGCTGGCATGTCTGTCAACAGCAGCACATTGTTTCTGTGGTTTGGACTTGGGATACACCAGGGCAAGCCATCAGTGCAGGCACTGTTATATGAAATAGTGGAGGGGAAATGATACAAAGCATTTACTATCGTTTCTGTTCCTAGCAAATGAGTAGACAGACTACTAAGAGAGCTCAGTTGAATGTAGGATTTCTTACAACAACCTGGGATGAGACATGCTGTTATCATTGGCTTAGAACAAGTCCTGATCAAAAAAATCACTGTCCAGATTGGCAACAAATTGTTTGTTTTCTTAGACAAGAACACCAGGTAGTCAACAAGTTCATGATTCATTCTTCACCATGAAGATCTCCACCCCAAGTTTTACTAACAGACAGCTATTTATTGACCTGCTAAACCTTCTCCTTAGCTTACCTGGAGACACCAGCCAGCTTCGTTGTGCTGATCTTCATCTACAAGGAGAAACACGTGGAGCAGCTGAGGGTTCTGCTCATCACTTCACAATTCAAACTCCTGGATCTGGCTCTCCTGTGTTGGAAATATGCTGTAGTTATGCAGGTTGCAATTCTAGAAAACAGATGGAAGTTCAAAAAAGCAAACACATCCCACCCCCAAAATTGTCTCTATTGGAGCTTAACAGAAAAGGAAGTAATTTATGGTACTGTTTGGTGTGCATATGCAGTATCTAAGAGTTTAAGGACTCCCTAGAGGGGTGAAGAATAATTCAGGCACACTTACAGACAATTTTTCCCTGACTCTGCTGAGCCTTGTTATGATAGGGGTAAAATATGAGAATGGGATGGCCAGGGGAAGAGATAGAATAAAGGAGAAATATTTGAGGACTTTCTAGATGAGTATGTGAATTAGGGGATTTAAGTAAAATTTAAGCATTGAAGTTTTGTACTAAAACACTCTGGGTTTTCAGCGTGGATGTCCAGGAGGCACCTACACGTTGAGCAATTGTCAAAGGGACACAAATTCGGACTACCACTTCAAAGAGGCCACAGTAGGCACCATTGGATATGTGAAAACAGAATAAATCTGTCAGAAGCCTTCCATTTATGGATGAAAAGAGAAATTTCTCTGACAAGCTCTGTGTCCCAGCCAATTTTGTTGTGCTGCTGTATGCTGACTATGGGGCAACCAAGGCATGAAATACAATGTCCATCCCAGACCTTTTCAGTCTTGATCCAGCTGAGGATCTCTCAGTCCTGGCCATTTGACAGACCAAACCATAAAAGAGATGAATTCCAGTCTGCCTATGGATCCTCCTTCAGAGCCATTTCACCAGCCACAGCACTGCTGGGTGAAAAGGGGTTTTGGGAAACACCTGTGTGATAATACGTCTTCACTGGGAGACAAAGGTGACGACCCTCCCTGTGCCACTGGCCAGCCAGCTCCACTCTTCTTGGGTTGAAATGAGAAGCAAAGTCCACAGGACTCTCTGTTGCCTCTCTGGACTTCATCCACAGGCCCACAGAGACAGCTTCATGAAGAAAAGGCCTTTCTTGAACTAACAAAGCCACATGAGGATCAGCCAAGACTGATAATTAAAAACTATGGCAAATCATAAACTAAGTAAAAATATAGTTAAAAACACATGCTTTGGGAAAGAGCACAAAGGACCAAAATTTAATTTTCCTTAAGTCAGCACATCATTGGCTAATGTCTAAAATGCAGTGGTGCCCACTGAGATTTCTCTGGAGAAGAAAGGGAGGGAAATGTATTCAAGACGTAACACAAGTAGTGTGAGCTAAGTTGTTTTAATTCTGTCCTTCCCTACCCCCAGGTTTCACTCCAGTGTCACTAACAATACTGGGTTTTACCAATGCCTACATCTGACACACTTTCAAAACCTAGAAATGAACAGCATTCAAAGCACAGTGAGAGCCACTTGAAAACAGCTTTCCTATATTTATCCAAACAACCTCGGGGCTTTGAAAACATCTTGAAGCCCCTGTGTCCCACTGAGGCCCTCCATCACAGGCGTGAGCTTTGGGTTTGGCCTGGAGCACAGGAAAAGCCTGAACTGGTGAAACAGAGGTTAGTCAGATTTGACTAAACATCTGGTCATCGTCAGCATGCAGAGCAGCACTCCGAGGTGGGCGTTTATGATACTGGCCCTGAACAACTGCCATTTCTTACAAAATGGACAATGTACAGGCTCGTTGTATACAAGGCTGTTTATTGGATTCTCTTGTTGTTTCCATCGGTTTCCTTTCCCAACACCCATCCTGCAGAAGAAGAACTAATCGCATCCAGCAGACACCTCCCCAGACACCTACCGTGTACTTCACTCTGTCAGCAGCAGTGGCACTGTGATCCACCCCACAGAGACAGCTCCACCACGGGCTGGGAACCCTCCCACCGCTGATCCTGGTCACTTCTGGGCTGTTTGCAGCACTCTCAGATCAGCTCTGTGGGATCAAAAAGAATACCCAGTTCCAATCGCACTGATAATGCTTACAGAGCTTGCAATTATAAAGAAAGCGTAGGCCAGCAATTGTGTGTTTCACTCTGGCAGCAGGGACTCCCTAACACCCCCTGACCCAGCTGCTTTCATCAGAGGTGCCTTCTTTGAGGCAGCCAAGCTGGAAAAACGTTGCCCAGAAATGTGTGAATTAGTAAGTCTGTGAGTAACAGGAAGGGAGGTCTCACGACCCAGATGACTGCTGCTTCGTCACACGGGCTGCAGGGCTCTGCAGAAAATGGTCAGAGCATTATTCATCCTGCCACTCACTGGAGATGCACGTTTTCCCTGAAGGCTTGAGGGAACAGTGTCCATCTCTGTGCTGTGTCTGTGTCCCCATGCTTGGGACCCCTCAAATACTGCCATGGGACAAACAGGGAATGGGAGAGATACTGATGCTATGTCATCACACGTTCCCAAAGCATGAAGGAAAAGGAGATTTCTCTGCCTTGGAGAGAGAGAGGAGATTACTTAATGTAGCTGAATGGGGTGACACCCCCAAAACTGTTCTCAATGAGAACTGTTGCTATTCTCAATGAGATAGCAACCCCACAGGTGCAAACCTGCCCTGTCATGGTCTCCAGGCGAGCTCAGCCCATGTCAACATTTCTCCAGAGCAGAGAGCCCTACGTGACACTGGCCATGGATTCCTCAGCTGTGGAGAGGTCTATAGGTACCAGCGGGGCCCTCCATCAGACCTCATTTGGGGAACTGCATGGGGTAGGTCTCACTACCCCACAGAGCCCAGAAGAGCCAGCCTACCCAAACCTCACAGAGGAGAGGCATAGGCTTATATCTGTGTCTCCAAAAAGCCTTGCTGTGCACACCAAGGCCCTGCACTCACTTGGCACTGAGCTTAAAGGGCAGAAATGCTTGAGCATGCACTTTCCTGAATGAAGGTTGCAGCTCCAGATTGTTTCTCTGTGTTCAAACAATTACGTTAATAAATCAAAAGAAGCTCTCAGAATAGTTTTGTTCAAAAATGACTAAAAACATGAGGGGTTTTGCCAGAAATAGTAAGCCCAGGTACAGGGTTTGACCCCTCTTTTGCTGAACACAGAAAACATCTGCATTGTCAAGCAAAACTATTTCGTAAATGGGGTAAAACTATTTAGTAAATTAGGTCAAGATGATTCTGACCATGCTTATGGGTTCCCAAGATCCTTTCTTCAGATGGATAATAAGCAAATTAATATACAAGTGTTACGAAGTTGGGATATGCATCGATTTATGAGGGGGGCTTTTGTGCCTCTAGGTAAACACTCTGTAGGTTGCTCTGTTTAAAAGAGCATAAGACACAGAATAGGAGCATTTCCACAACAGAGTGCGAGGCTCACCACTGTCTGTAGATTAGATTCAATGCACAAATTCAATGAAAATGAAGTCATGCTGACAACTTGGTATCTTGTTCAACAATATCCTAAATGTAATTACGAAGGGATGACAAAATACCAAGTTTTTACCTGTCCAGCTCTAGACACTAAAATTTCAGTATTCACCCATCACAGAGCAGTATCACCAGCAAGGCACAGCCTCATTAAGTGAAGAACTTCACAAAGATATAGCAGAAGACCCAGTTCTGGCCAAGCACACTGGAGCTTGGTTGATTTCAGCAACAAAGTCACCTATAGCAAATCCCAATTAAACAGGATATCTCCACCCAAGGTTCTCTTGCCATTGCCCTTGCCCTAAAGTTGCTGCATATCCCCTAACTCTGATTTGGAGTTAACGACCATCACTCTGACTGTGGGCTAAGAGAAACAGTATTTGTTTACCTTCTACGATTTAACCTTCTACATAACCCAGATGGGAGTTCAAAAGGCACAGTGATACCTCATTTAACATTTCCATGGCTCAGCTGTCTGCCTGCACTGATGGCCCATTCCAGCTTCCCTGCTTGAGTGTGATCCCTGCAGAGCACTCTGCTGCAGGCAGCTCTCCCAGGGAGCTTTCCTGGGCCAGGAGGAACCGCTGGCTGCTGCTGACAGCAGAGGCTTCTGAAAGGTGGTGGGCTAAATTCAGTTGTTGCTGAGATTGTGCCACTAAGATCTTGTCGCCCTGGGAAACACACATGAAGAGATTTAAACAACCACGGACACAAGAAGCAGAGCAGAATCTTATGGCTAAAACTGCACCCATTGGAAAAAGCCTGGCAAAGCCTTGTCTGTCCATAAATACAGAGCCTGCAGTCATGTCCTTTGCACTCAAGTCCTATAGAGGAGGGATGGCCAGCCAGCCAGCTGGATTAGCAAAGGGCATAGGTAACAGAGAATGGGTGGCTTTAGGCTATCACTGAAAACTCCTAATGTGAGTGATTATTTCCACAACCAATGATTTCCTGAGAACAGCAGTACTCCAGACCCACCTTTCTTTTGGTACTGTGATGACACTTTGAAATGGCATGAGGTACTCCCATGTTTTAACTGGAATGCTGTGATAACTTTTTCGTTCTTGGCTTCCATTTCTCACTCTGGAGCATTTCTTACAGCACTGGGCCACCTTCCAGGCATAACATCTACTAAAGGCACTGAGTATGTCCTAGTTTTTCTCAGAAAACAGCCCAGAGCAAAATGACTATAATACAGCAAGTGCAGAAGAGAACCAGCAGTGAGGAGGTCAAATACTAATTAAAACCAAACTGGGAAAAGAGCAAACCAAAACTGCCTAATCTATGACCCCAGGAGAAAGTTATTGTGAGCAACAAACAAAATCAGTTACAGTCATGCTTTGCAGAACCAGCAGTACACAACTCTGCAGGGAAACACGTGAGTGGGGGTGGCCTCACTATTCCCAATATCTGACGCTGCTAGACCAGCATCTGTTTTCTGCCACCAACAGGTAGGAGCCTGGGAATGAGCACTTTCCACCTGCACACGGAGGAGGGCACCCATGAATGGATGTGGGGCTTCCTCAGCACCAGAGCACCTGAAGGATGAGGCAAAGCTACTGCAGTTGTGTAACTTCCAAAAGTCAATATCAAAAATACATTGGCTGAGTGACATAAATCCACAGGAGATGGGCACAGCAAAGATACCTTAGGATCTACTTCCCTAGAATCCAAGTCACTGCACAGTACACAAGTGGAACAGGCACTTCTTGACTAGGGTAAGTGTGGAATCTGAGTGGTTCTAGAACTTAATTTCCAAGCACAATCACTGCTCCTGACAAAACAGTACCATCCTCTCCACAGGATCTTCCAGCAGCCTGTAGTAATAAGCACCTCCAAAGACAGTAGGAAAAAAAAAAAGTTCAATTAACACATGTAAACACATAAGGAACATGGAGATAAAAACGTTTATGAATAATTTCTGATCCCACTGTTCACATCCCTCTGAGATACCTTGTTGTCTGTGGATGCCCAGATTCACCAAGAATCTTAACTGTAGGCTGGCTGTCCTCCCAATTCCTACTTTAGATGGAAGAAAGATGCACTGAATAGCTCATCATTGCTCCAAGCAAGAACAACTTCCCTCTGTCATCCGAAAGCCCCTTCTCCTCCTACAGATGCTGAGATTTCCTTCCCTTCCACCCACCACTGACCAGTCTTCACAGAGCCATTCTCAGCCCCCAGCATGCCCAAGTAGAGGCAACATCGTCTCAACACATCTCTGACAAAGAGGAATTATAAAAACTGAAACAGGGAGCAATGGTACAGCATAAGAAAACAGAGAAACCAGCCTGAGTACCTGAGATCACTGCAGTTTGTATTTATGCCATACATCTGTATTTATCCTCTTCCTAATTGTTCTCATCCTTCTTTCTAAACCATAACGTTTGTTTTTGTTTTTTTTCAAATATCAGAGTTCAAACCTCTGGATGCCTGCTCAGGTGTGAAGTCTTGGCATGCTGTTGAATTTATGTTAAGCCAGCTCATTACCGCTGAACAATAGCCAGTGAATTGGCTATTGTTCAAAGAAATCACTTATCAAGGCCATGCCCAGCAAAAACAAACTGTTAGTGAAAAGTTTTGAAGTGTATGAAAGGAGGATTAAGGAAGAAGGATGTTGTTGCAGTTAATGTGTAAGATTAAGAGATGAGAGATCTGTTTTTTATTAAATGGACTCTCCCTGTGATGTTAGGCAAGCTGTACAAAATCCCTTTATTTTCATTTCCCTCTGAATAAAATGGGAATAATACTATTTTCCTACCCAGTGGACAGGTTTAAATCTCCATCCCTAATGTTCACAATGCCAACGACCAAAACGTCTGTGAAGCATGAGGTGAAAGAAAAACCAACTCAGCCAACCACGTCTGATTGACTGAATTTTTAAACTCAAATGAATTGACTTTCATCCAACTTCCAAAACCCAAACCAACTACACACCATTAGGCTAAGAATAAGCATGAGAAATGACACTCTA
Source organism: Corapipo altera (assembly GCF_003945725.1). Lineage (NCBI taxonomy): Eukaryota > Metazoa > Chordata > Aves > Passeriformes > Pipridae > Corapipo > Corapipo altera. The sequence continues at coordinate 5,193,589 of NW_020884902.1, read as the reverse complement.
CAGGGTAATTTTCTGGAGAGGCTGGAAGCCCCGGGAGAGGGGCTGGGGACGAGAGCAGCTCCTGGACCGTGACCGGGCGGCTGCGCCTATGACAATCTCATTAATTTTGTGTGGCGGCACAGCGTCCCAGGGGCGGCTGGAGCCCGGGGTCTGCTCCACACCCCCGCCAGCTCCCACGCTCCTGCCCTCACACCCACGTGCCTGCTCCGTTCCAAGGCGTTAAATTGCATTTGTGCAGCCGAGACCTCCACGGTCCCACACAGGTCACCAATTTTTAACCTGCCTCTTTGCAGCAGGCTGGTGCATTGCATCCTGCCCAGCAAGAGGAGCAGCTGTGCAGTCTCCATGCTGGAGGAACTAAGGGTTTCTGAGGAAAGGCTGAGCTCAAGGCTGAGCTCTGTGAGCTGCAGATATGCAGGAGCTGGGCACACCTGGATTGGGAGGGGACAGGGCCACTCCTCTGACACCTTGCTGGACTGAAGGGCGGTCACATCCAGGGCTTCGTTTCCCGCATTTCTGGGGAAATCACTGTGCTGCCTCCTACATGCTTTGCAAAAGGATATTGCACAGAGCCGTGCTGCCTCCACAGCCTGATCCTGTGCTCTGCTGACATGTCACAGCTGGAACTGCTACCAACTGCTGTGAGAAGTGGCTTTCGATCGTGAAAAAGAAAAAAGGAAAAAAAAAAGTCACGTCAAGCTTGGCAAAGCTTTGTGGTAAATTTTCAATGTTTCTCCCACACAACCTCTGCATCGGCAAGGTTATTGTTATTATCATTATTACAATTTAAAATCACAGGCAAATAGCTTTTAGAGCATACAACGGGTGACTGTTTGGCTTTTAAAAACTGTCCAAGATGTTGACGTTAAAAGGGGTTGTTGCCTGCCCATAACATCTCCTTTCCCATTACCATCAGCAACACCGTGAAATCCTCTGTAAAGTAAAACCACATGCTGGAGCATTAATGATAATGGATGGACACTGAGGCTGCCAACGAGCATTGCTGAGTGTAGGTCAAGCAAGACAGAACACAAAAGAGAAACATATAGAACAAATGGTCTCAAATAATCACCCTCCAAGCAGTAACTGTGTATTGAATCAAAACTATGATAGATTCTCTTGCAGACAAACCCCACCTAGAAGAACAACTGAGAAATCCAGACAAGTCTCCAGAAGCCACCCGCTCCCTGCACCATGGGTCAGCTGCGTGTGGGCAGCCACTGCTGCCATCCTCACCCATCTCTTGGAGGTCCAAGATCTCCATGGTGGGTGTGGATGGAGATCTCCATTCAAACTTGGCTTTGCAATACTTCCCAAGTATTTTCACTGTCAATACAGCTTCCCGCACAAACAACTCAACCCCGGTTTTTGATGACAAGCCTGGTCTGAGACTTGTCATTGCAGCTGCCGTAAAAGCATAGCAGAACATGGAAAGCACAGGAGTCCATCAAATATCACAGCTACACCAGAATCAAGAAAGCTCAGATTAAGCCTGGAAAAAGTCCCATCCTGCTCTGTTTTTGCTAAGCTGTGTGTGATTGAGCTGCAGCAAATCTCAGGGGCACTTTGCCAGGCAGCACTGTGGCAGCCCAGGGGTGCAGGCAGCCCCCACCCTCCCTGGGGAGCATGCCCATGGAAGCACTGCCTCTCTGGCTCACCATGGATGGCACCATGAGGCACTGGAGGGATGGAAGTGGTCTGCACACTTCTGAAGGCTCTGAAACACACTCTCATGAATCAAACAGCTGAGAATAAAGCCCAGCAGCGAGATAAGTGGGGCAAGGGCTGTGAATCTGCAAGATGTTGGAGGCAAGTGTTTTATGGGTCTTCCTTCCTTCCTCTCCTCCCTTTTCTTTTTTTGGCTAAATGCTCAAGATTTTCTTTGGGACACAGCTTTCCACATCCTTCATGAGCTGAAGTAACCCAGCCTGTGCAAGCAGGCGGCGCCGGCCGTGACGGCGCTGTCTGGTATTGCGGGGGGCTGCCGGCCTGACGTCAGCCCCTGACTCGGCAGCTCCCACTCTGAAACCTGAATCCCAGGAGCTCTCTGCTCTCTGCTCCCAGCTACCATGCGTGCTGCTTCTTGGGTCACACTGGCTGCTGCTGCTGGGTTTGAGTGTGCTGCACTCCCCCGGATGGATTCAACAGAGGCAGGCTGTGCCAGCCGCACCTGCGGACAACAAGGAGGGGCGGGAGCCGGTTCCTCATGCCCAGCCTGCCCTGGTGCATGGAGAGGGACCAACTTCAGCCCCTGTCATGTCCTCCCACTGCCTTCCCTGCTCCTGACAACCCCTCCGCCTGAGCCTGACTGCCAAGTTACCACACCTCTGACACCCATACACCTCCTCCCCCCACTGATGCCTTGGCAGCAATTCCCTTTTTCCAAACTAAACCCAGGAACCAAACACAACGTAGAGCAGAGAAGGAGCATGAGGGTCGGTCAGGATGCCTGCATTGAGCATCCACCTTACTGATGCCAGCAAACCAAGTATCTTTGAATGGGAGGTGCCTTGAAACATGGATTGAGGGATCCCTTGTGTGGGGGGGCAGAGGGACTGCATATCTGCCAGCACACTACAAGGTAGGGCTTGTCCACACCTTGGTTACATGGCAAGTAGAGCAAGGCAGAGAAAGCCCTTGGTGCTGATGACGGCAGGCAAAGCCAGCACACTGACACAGGAAGAAATTAAATGCTGGGAAGGCTTTTGGCTTAGGATTTGCAAACACAACAGTGGTTATTAAGAGTTGAACAATGAAACTGGAAAACAGAAATCTCCACTGAGACAATTGCTGAATCAAAACAGCTACAAGAAGTGAAAGGTTTGCTCTTCCCTACTAGAAAATGCTTGGTTTCCCACAGCACATGTCTGTTCTCGAGTGCTTCATCACCTTGTGCCACGTGCTTCAGAAGAAGGTGGCTGAGCAGCTTGAGCAGGTGTTAGAGAGCTGCACCTCAGGGTGGCTGAACCTCCAAGCTTGTGAGAAGTCTAAACCTCCTGAAATCTGTTTTCACTCCAACTTGCAAAAAAAGCTAACATTTGTGAAATTTCTCATGACTTTCCCATCTGAAAACAGTATCTGGTAAACATCAGCATAAGGCGTTTCTGCAGTCAGCTGTTCCCTCCACAGAGTCCAGTAGCTCTGAATTAAAACAAGATGGAAAACCACAGTGAAATTGTCAGGGAACCTCTCATCCTACCCCTCTCCTTTGGTTTCCCAGCTCACACAAACAGCCTGGAAACCCTCATAATCTGTCTTAGGTTAGGGTTGTAGATTTTGGGGAGCTGGCTGCAGGTCTATGAGCCCAGTTAACTCCTCAGTGTGAAGCCACTGAATCTATGAGTGAAACCAGCTGGTGGCCAAACCACTCCACCAAGGTCAGTGGGAACCCAGCAGGACCCTCAGCAGAGCCCTGGCAGTGCCAGTCTACATCTGATCCACTGAGACACTTCTGGTGGTGCCAGAACCAATCTCATCAGTCACCTTTCAACAACTCAACTCGCTTCTGGAAAGTACAGCAACAGTTTTAAGAAATGGCTGGACTGGCAGGAAGCCACATAGGCCACACAACAATCACCATGCCCAATAGATAAGGAAGCCCCTAGGAAGTGGAATATCAATGTCATGAAATTCTGCATTTCATCTAAGCACAAGGTTTCATAACACTTAATTCCAGTTACTTGCACCCGTCCCAGTGACCATTAGCAGTTTCCACAGCGTTGCATTCAAAGTGAGCTGCTCTTGGTGCTGTTCCCAACACATGTGGTCATCCTGTGAGGATGCTTCTATCTAACACAGCCAACAAATAAGGGCAGGACAGGAACATGATCTGCTTGCTTAGATCCACTGCCAGGCTGGAAATAAAACTTCCAGCTGCTGGGATGGACAAAACGTTTCCTTTGTACTCACTGCACACTCAGAATTATATCTCTTGTGTTGTCCTGTGAGTTTCCTTTAATGTAATCTCCTTTTTTTGTTTTAATTGAGAAGCCCTGGGGAATTTTAAGCCAATTCTGGTAAAGCAGAAACAAAAACACAAACCACGCTTCCACTCCAACCATCCACTGGTGAAGCTTCAGGTTTAAAAAGCAACACGTGAACACAATGGCTGAGGTGAATCTCCAACACCTGTGAGTGAATTAATCACACAGTCATTGATGCTTTGCCAGGCAGGAGAGGGCAGCTGCCCACATGGCACGCAGAGCAGAGCCTGACAGTGCTCACTCCCTGGGGTTGAGAGTGCTCTTGGCTGGGAGTACTGCTGGACAGGACAGCCTGGCACACAGAGCACAACAGGCAGCAGCATTTGCAGAGCCGTGGTCCCAGCTGAGGAGGGTCCAACAGCCAGGCAGGTTCACAGCCAAAACCCAGGGCAGGTGACAATCTCTACTGCCTCCTGGCCACTCTGACCCTGACACATTCTCTCCCAGCTCTGCTTCCCAGCAACAATAAAGGAAGAGGAGGAAAGCCTTCCCGCCATGGTGAGGTGCAAGACCAGCCCATGGGAACAAGCCAGTGTTTAACAACAGCTGTGCACCCAGGACTGGCTCACACTGCTGGCAGGATCCAGGAGCTGGCGGGCACAGACTGCACCCACGAGACCCAGTGTGCTTGCCCCAGTTCACCTCTTCAGGCTTTGCAGCTGCATCCCCAGAGGAGACTGGCTCCAGCAGCAACCCCAGCACCCTGAGTCTGTCCTCTGCAGCCTCCCCACTTCCAGCCTTCAAAACCACCCTTCATTCCCCCCAGAGTGGCTTTGACTCCCCTGCAGATGATGGACTTGGGGGACAGACATCACGGGAGGCTCCAGCTGCAGCAGGGCAGCTCGGAGCAGGGGCTGCCAGGGACAGCCCTTGGGGAGGCCAGTAGCAGGATGGGATTCAACCACCTCAGAGAACAGACAAGCATTTACGGTCCAGGCACCCGATCCAGTCACTCCCATGAAGGCCATGAGCATGGCAGACTCCAGCTGGGGGCTGCTGACAGCCATCCTGTGTCTGCAGCCTCTGACCAAGCAGCACAACACCGGCACATGGGAACAGATAAACTATGAGGTCCAGGGGGAGATTAGGCTGCAGTTTAATGTTTTGCTTCATATAAATATAGCATCACTTTAAACTGCAGTCACACATCCCACCAGCCAGTAATTCTCAGGCCCTAAAACAATTCTCCCATACAGATCAAAAAGTGCATTGCAGAGGCTGCTGCTTACTCCAAGGTTTTTCCTTCCTGGTGGCTCAAACAAACACTGGAATTTCAGGCTGAGTTCCCCCCAGGCAGGTCAACCCCATTCCCTCCTCCTGGGAACAGTGCAGCAGAGGCAGGGTACTGCCCTTTGCCCACACCAGTCACCCACTGCCTCCTGTCCCACACCACAGGTTCCATCAGCCCCTTCTCCTGCACCCATTTGTGAGACCCAATGAACATCACCTGCAGGACAGTGGGGGAGGGAACAGAGAAGAAGTGGTGATACTGGGATAAAAATCTGTGTCCAAGAATAAGAGCTCTGACATGCTCTCTCTCTGGCAGCACGAGGGCAGCCCGGTGTGGCACATGAGCCCTCTCCCCAAGGCGTGTCTGGGTGTCTCCCTGCCTGCAGAGACCAAGGATGAGTCGAGACTGTGTGGAGCTGTGCAGAGACCTTTGGTCCCCCCAGCCCAGCACAAGTACTCACTGCCAACATGTGAAGGAAGAGACAAAGGTTGCCCAGGCACAGGGCAAGTCACCACTGAGGAGTCACAGCTTCAGCTGCTCCCCTCCCCAGCCCAGATGCCCAAGTATAGACTTTTCCTCCATCACCACACCCACCAAGGACAATCCCAGCACATCACAGCCAGTGATACAAGGGCACAAGGGACACAGTGGAAGAAGGTCTGGGATGCCTTGGATGCCTCATCCTTCCTCCATCTCTCCTGCCACTCCCAAGGGAGCAGCAGTGAGCCAAACTCAAAACCAGAGGAGGAGAAAGGACTTTCTCCTCTTTCTCCACGCCAAGGTGCTGAAACCCAGTTATGCCAGCAGGGGAGGGTTACTTCAGAGCAAGGGAAATCTCCCAGCTCCAATCAGTTGTCAGGGTCTCTCACATCCTATCTTGCAGTTTTGGAAAGAGAGGATCAACCTTTACCAGCTATGTTGGCTCACAGCCCCAACAGCTCCTGCCTGCTCTGTGCCTACCCAGCCTGTGCCCTATGAGGATTCTTCTGATGCCGAGATGCTACTTGAGATGATCCCAATTAAAGAAGTGAGGCTGTCACACTCTCAGCTGCACGAGTGAGATGAGAAAACTAATGGTGTCACCGAGTGTCTGCAGGAACAAATTTAAAAACCTAATCGCCTCCCAGCATAGCCAGGCTGCCAGTGCCTGAAGGAGGGTGATAGGGGAGAAGAAAGCTTTTGGGACTCTTAAAGAATATTAATTCACCCTAATAGGAATCGGATCTGTCCTTGCCTGTAATCAGCAGCAGAACTGAGATCCTGAACTGGAATATTAATGCAAGTGCTCCATGGGAGATGGAAACCTCTCAAACCCTCTCTCAAATGATGAGAATTAAACATTAAAAGCACAGCACAGCAAACTGCAATGCAGTTGTGGTGTCGGGAGGAGTCTACTGAAAGGGGAAGTTGATAAATTCTGTGGAAGATGTGACTATCTCCTGGTAGGGCCCAGGACAACAGACCCTCACCAACAGCTTCCCAACACATTGATTTTTTTCTTCTAGATACCCTTGCAAACTTGGGTGTGATCTCTGTTTCTATTGTAAAAAATAGGATAAGTGGATCAGGTGCATCCTCTGGGCCTAAAGAAGACCAATACATGGGAACAGGGAAAAAATCTCTTATTGTAACCACTGTTGTATTTTGTTATTCTGTATTTCTGCTCTTATGCTTTGCGGGCAGGGGAATATCTCTGACACTTCTTTTCATTGAGGTACTAAGTATTTGGGATGTTCAGCTTGGGATATGGCACTGGAAATGAGGAGCTTTTCCCTGAAAATAAAGCTGATGGGGAACAGCTAACACTGAAAATGGGACAGGATCTGGGACACTGCTTGCTCCTGAAGCCTGGGCTGCAGGCACACCTGCCTTTGGCAGAAGAGGGGCCTGACAGAGTTATCACCCTAGGAATACACTGCAGGTGGCAGACAGGTCTTGCAAAAGGCATTTTGTTCTCTCATGTTAGATTTCTATCTGTGGTGTGTCTGGCACAGGGGTTACAAAGCAGCAGAGCACCTCTACTACACTGAGCCACTGGAGGGGTGAACCTGCCCTGCACCGGGAGAGAACCCACAGCCAGCAGGGTCTTTGTCAAACAGAAGCACATCGTACTCCAGGATTCTTACCAAGGCTCCCATGGGGCACTCATGGCATTCCTGTACATCCCACCCCATCCTCAGGAAGATCCTGCTGCCAAGTCCTCCTCCCATGTTCCCTGATGTCACTAAGCAAGCAGCATCCTGAGGCAGGGGTGTGTCTTCAGATGACTGAAGGAAAAATGAGTTTTCACTTCCCTGAGGACAAAAGAAAGGTCCTGCAAAGCCCTGCATGAAAACTGGAGAAGGGGACAAAAGCAGAACTCCTTTGGGAACATGCAGAGGTTGGGTAGCTGCATACCAGCTGAGCCCCCAGCCCTGACACATACATGTTCCCACTCTGCTGCTGCATGTCCCACACCATCTGGTCTATCAGACAGTCATGACTAATATTTGGAGATTTACTCAGAAAAATCCAGCAGCAAGACCTTACATTTTTGCCATGCAGGCCCAAACAGCTTCTGCAAAGCCAGATCTGTCTCCAGGAGGTGTCAGGAGGGATGGGCAGGGAGTTCCAGGCTGCAGAAGGGCAATGGCCTTCCTCCCCCAGCACTGTCTGCAGCACTGCAGGCAAAAGGGGCTGTGGAGAATCCTCCTGATTGCCAACCCATACAGCATCACAGGGGTGGAGGGAGGGAAGGAGAGAAGGATGTGTGCCACACACAGAGGGTGCCATGGGGAGACCCAGGCCCCACTATCTCCCTCTCACAGCCCAGACCTCTCCTTGGCTTCACTTAGGCTTCAGCAGAAGTTTCCTATTCCTCATTATTAGAGAAAAGCAAAGCCTCAGGGCCTTTGAGCTTCATCATCCACTTTGCAAGGAAGGCACAGAGAGTGCAGCCACTACCTGGAGCATTCTGTATATCCTCCTGCTATTCCCCACCAAAGCAAAAGTCCCATTCCCTGCCCTGCTCCATCACAAAATGGGCCATGGCCTCCATAAATGAGAACAGGGTTAAATCATGACAATCCAAGAGTGATCCTTTGGTGCTCAACTACTGATGAGAAGGGAGAAGTCAGAGCCTTTTTTAGCAAAACATCTTTGTAAGAAGCATGCCAGTAGCGTATCTTAACTTTTCTGTACACACAGCAGCTGCACAATAACAACCACACATGACATCACAGGGCATTGACACTGAAGCTGCCAGCAAAACAATAGAACATGGTAAGGAAAAGCTCTGTTCCCCCCTGCCACTTACATGACAGATCTCCTTAATTAACTAGTTTGCTGTCAGAGAAAATTAACGAGTGAAAGATAAATTGTCTTTCTTTGTTATTAGGTTCTCTATTGCTTTCTTATGTATCAGGTTAATTTAGTGTTAATGAAAGTGAAGATTAAAAGCCTCAGTTACTGCAAGGGTGGGGACTGGGACTGAAGAGCCTTACAAGAAGCCCCATAAGGAGCTGTTGGACCACGGCTGGGCTTGGAGACCCCATGCTGCAGAAAGGCAAATCCTGGGGGAGGAGGGGGAAGGGCACGTATGGACCCCTGGCCGGGGTGGGCTGCAGGCAGCTCCCACCTCCCTGTTGAGGCTGTGAAGCCATAGGAGCAAAGATGCCGTTTGCGGGCACCAGGCGGAGCTGGTGCGACAGGGACGGGCTCGCCGGGACCCCGCAGTCCCCGCACTCCGGGAACCCGCCCAGCGCACGCCCCGGCGGGCGGCTCGGTAGCGACAGCCACGGGAAAACAACAGAAAACGAACAGAGTAATAGGAATAGCAGGGATCTAGCAAACTCTGCAAAGACCAGAGGTGAGGGGACAATAGAGGAAAATGACCGTCACTGCCACGGTGAGCAGTGGGACCAGCCGGTCACAGCCTCACCTTTCCCGTGCAGGTTGCGGCACCACAGCCCCGCTGCCCGGGCAGGGGATGCACTCTGGTGGGTGCCAGGAGCACACCACGGCACAGCCCGTGGAGGGACTGGAGCTGCCACGCTCGTCTTCAGCTAATGACAATTTCTGTTGTGTGTCTCCATCACAAATGCAAGATTTCTGATACATGCAAGGTATTTTCCTCCACCAAGTGGCTGTGTGTGAAGCTTTGTTTGTCCTGGGTACAGAGCACAGCACCAACAGAGATGCAAATATCCTGCTCGAGCTGAGTGAAGGAAAATTCCCACCACAGACCCACCAGTGTAAATCTGGGAAGCTTGGCTGTGCTCACAGGACTACCTCAGGATTTACAAAGGCATTCATGAAAGATGAATTTGGCCCAGAACTCGGGAAAGAAGAGTGCATTCAACATTTGCTTCCCCAAAAGAGTCAAGCTTGCCAGCTTCTTCTTACATGAGAGGCTGAGCCTGTGGTCTCACTGCCGACTCCAGTGGTTTCCTGGGTGCCTGCCTGTGCCATGGCACCATGCCAGGAGTGGGGAGCAAGGGAGCACCCCCTGCCTTCCAGGCATCAGGGAGTGTTCCCACTCCTCCCTGGCAACTCATCCCTCAGAAATACCACTGTGCTTGCTTCAGAGGAGACAAAACCTACAATTTCTGTAGCCAGAGGCTAAAACAAAAACAGCAACAGCAATCACCTCTGCAGTTATGTTAAGGTGACCCAGAGCGAACTCTCCTGCTTCCCCTGACCCCTGCTGCCCACAGCTCCCTTTCTCAGCACACACCCTGTTCCTGCAAGAACGGATTTCCTCCCTCCATCACCCAGGCTGTGCAACTGACTCAGCAGAAAAGCCTTTCCCTTCAGACTGGGCCTATTCACCATCCCCCCTTGTGATCACAGCCATGGCAGCATCTCTGCTCTCTCCTGGCAATGAAGTCACCCAAGGCAGGGCTCACAGGAGTCCTGGGATCATGCTCCCACTCCTGAGTGTGACACTGCCTGACACATCACTGGGTGCCCACTGCCCTCACAAACTGCACAACTCAAAATTAAAACCTTGGTTACAGGGTGTCAACCAATACTGACCACCTTGGCTGCTGTCCATCAAGGGGTCCATCAGAGGAATCAGCAGCTTGGTGTCCACAGCACCACTACCCCAATGGTCAGAGCCAGGTCAGAGTCGTTTCCACCAGACTGAATCATTTATATCAAGCATGACACATATGAAAGGTAAAACCCCACCCCTTCATTCAGGGTTCTGATGCCATACCTCTAAGTGTAACTTTTAAAACTCCCTCTTCAGTTTCCCACCAAGGCTGTTTTCCCTGGTGTGCTTTGCTGGGATCAGCACATGGGATGGGAAACCCCAGCTGAGCTCGCTGCCAGCCTTGCCAGCCCCACACACCTCGTGCATCCACCCACTTTGCTTACCTGGAAGCTCCTTGCTCGGTGTTTGGGACACAGAGCTCCAGCAGACCCCTGCCAACCCACACTCCTTATTAGCCTTTTTCAAAAACCTGAAAGAAATGGCACAGTATGCAAGGAAGAAGTATAAAATAGAGTCTGCAGAGATATGAACAGTCTGGAAAACATGAATCTTTGCCTTCCAATACGGAATCTATCCATGGAGTAATTGTGCCCTCTGACACCTCACATACCTGCCTGTGTAATACCTAGTGCAAATGCTGTATATCCTGTAAAATACATGTATTTTATATACTCACTGTTAAAAGCAGTATTTTCAGAGCAGTTTTCCTTTGACTTAAAGTTCTTCACTTGTGATCTATTGCAGGCAGGTCAAACTTTTATCATTGTCTTCTTTTCTGTTTTAAATGATGGAGCATTTCGCCTATGAAAGATTCTGACCTGAAGGTGCCTGTTAAGCACCCTCTTTCTCTTAGGTAAAATAAGATTATGCTAAACAGTCACCCTGAAGTACCTTTGGCATGAGGGAGTAGAGAGAAGGCCATGAAATATCTCTTTCAAGCTGTTTCTCCCAGGAATCCCACTTCTGGCTTTATTCCTGAATTCATGATTACCCTGTCTGTGCCCATTGTCAGGGCTGTATCCCCATGTTTAGATATCAGTGCTCTGCTCCTGTCCCCCTCCTCTCTCCTTGTCCCTCCCAGCCCTCCCTCACACACACAAGAGGAAGCCCAGAGAGCCAGCCCACCTGCAAGGTCCCCTCTTGGCTGCCTCCCTGGTTGACCAGACATTTTCTCCAGCTCTGAAAAGCCCTGGCTAAGTTTCTAGTGTGCTAGATAAGATTAAATAATCACCCTCGTAGATGTAAAATGCCACAGTATGATTTATTAAAAAGTCCAAAATTCTTACAGAGCTTGTGAAAACATGGAGGAGCATCACTTGCAAGGCAGCACCAGCTGGGAGGGCATGGAGGCCTGGAGTAGGGACTGCCCTATATCCCCCAAAGCTCTTCAGACCAACTTGGCTGTGCCTTCAAACTTCTCCCAAATCCTGAGCTAACACTCAGCAATGGCATCACTCTCCAGCCCCACAGGGCTGCACAGCCCACCAGCAGCAGAGAGGCAGGTAAGGAAGCTGTGCAGTGCAGCCCAGGCTGTCCCCAGCTGGCACACGTGGATGTAAATACCCATAAAATTTGTGGAACCCCCTTGCAGGAAGGGTGCCCATCACCCCCTGCTTCTCCTCAGGCCACAAGAAGCCATTGCCTGTCAAACTTGAATTCTGAGCCAAGAGGTGATGAGAAGGCACTCTCCAAACAAATTCACATTCTTGTGTATAGCAGAATTCGGATATATTTAAAGGAGAAAATACCTGTTTATTGTACTCTTTGGAAGATAAGTATTATCAGATGTGGCTTTTCTTTGAATAATTTCACTTCTCTATCATATTTTTCCCATCTCTTTTCCTTTAGGATTTATTTAATCCTACTTGAGAAAACTGCTGATCAAGATGAGAGTTATTTCAGCATCTGTTGCTGAAACATTACTTCATTTCCTCTGTCCCTTTTACTCTCCAGCACTCAGCAATTCCCTCCAAGATTCTTAATTTCTCTTATCTTCTATTAATTAAAACCCAGTTGGGATTGCCTGCTGATAACTGCACACTGGTCTAACAAAGCCTGGCCTGTTGCTGGGTTTATTTTGCTAAGTGTCATATGAATAGGCAACAGCAGGTCTTATTGGCACTTCTCTGCAAGCGTTTGCTTTTTGTGTGTGCTGTGCTAATTTGGGGAAAAGATCTCACTAGAAATATTTTTCTTGAAAAATATTTAAAAAAACACTCCTATGTTTCACATCTTGCATAAAATTGACAACATTGGTAGATTTTAAATACCAACAACAGGAGAAGTGAGAAGGAACACAGAGGAAAATCAGCATAACCACTGTCACCATGCCACTACCTTGTCCCAGTATGTCCTGGTAAGGCAGGGTGAGTCCCCATGGCTGGGGGCATCCAGCTGCTTGGGCAGCTCAGGGAAACTGCACCTTCAAACCCCATCTGAAGATGTCACTGGCTATTTTTTAGCATCTTAGAACAGCTCTAGGAGTCATATGGCTTATTCCTATTCATTGCACAATAATCCCCTAATCTATTCTGCACTAAAAAAACCCCAAAACTTTATGTAAATACAGTGTTGTTTTTCCTGCTTTGCCTCCAGCCTCCTTAACATCTGTCCATGGAAAGTTAGTGTCTATCTCGATGCATCCACTACTGAGATGTCACAGCTACAGGGGTACACTGAGCAGCAGCAGTCACAGCACAAGGAGGCACAGTACGCCCAAAAGTGCTCTGCTGTCATTTGGGAAGGATGAATCCATCTGGCATGTTTGCTTTCAGTCATATAAAGAATTCCTCCTCCTCGTCCTCTGCTCTGTTTGCAGGACTGGCTTGTGGTGTGTGCGAGTGGAAGCCCAAAGCTTTCTGCCCCGCTCCTTGGCTCCTTTCGGCTGCGGCAAGTGGCACCTGGGTCCTGTCCTGGGAGGGCAGGGCACTGCCGGCCCCATCCGTGGGGGCTTGCAGCTGCAGGAGGCTGCTCCGCAGGGCCCTGGAGAAGTGGTTCAGTGAGCAGCGGCCACTCCCAGGACTCACCACGGCGAGCCCAGTGTCGACGTTGGTCTCTGTCGCCCGCCGCCGCCGGCTCTCCTGGGGAGCAGCCCGCATCCTGCTGCTCACCTGCCTGCAGAGGGACGGGGCATCCCACCACCACCGGGCCGCTGGAACACTGTGGGAAGAGCAGAAGTGCCTGTGGAGGTCACCGCCGGCTTGCTCAGGAGCAAGGACTTCATTTTGGTCAGATTTTGTTTTACCCTTCACAGCTCTGACTTCCTGGCTTCTCCGCCCAGGATTTCCCTGCGTTCCAGGGAGAGGGGCCGGGACAAAATCCTGCAGGATTTTTCTACTGCCCGTATTATTATGCTGATGGGAAAGCCTAATGTTTCCTTCAAGGTACTTGGAGCTGTTTTGAACCTGTTGAAGAAAATTCAGAGCCCTGTTAACATATAGTTGTAGCTTGACCAAGTGATGATGCTCTCACCCAGCCTCACTGTGCTGGGGTCACCTGCATGTGAGTCAGTCAGAGCCCCAGTAGAACAGCACAGGAGTCTTGCAAGCCTAAGAAATGGCAGATGAAACAAAGCAGATAATGTGATACACATGGAAAAAACCAATCCCAGCTTCACATACAAAGTGCTGGGTGGTGAGCTGACCATAACTGGGGTCTCATCTCTGTGACAGACAGCTCTGTGTTAGCATCAGTCCAGTGCCTGACAGCAGTCTAGAAAGCAAATGAAATCTTTAGAATTACTCCTAGCAGAGTGGAGAAGATTGTTATGCATGAAGCAGCTTTGGTCCCAGAGCAGGACCATCTGCAGCCACAACAGACCATTATGGAGCTGAAAATGATCAGAAATGCACAACAAGGGTAATTGCAAGCACGGTAAAGAAACAATCAGATAAGATGGGAACTTTAAACCTTGGACAAAAAACAGTTTAGGAGGAAGAGGAGAAAACACCATGAGCCAGCTGCAGAAACTGAAGGATCTTGTATAATGCAAGAAGAAGAGGCCACAAAATGAAGTCAGCTGGAGACAGTTCCAGCTAAAGAAAGGTGGCAGCAGACCTGGGGAAGTCCTTGCCGAAGTATGATGGGGATACAAAAAATTCACGTTTTCATGGGGAATCTTCATAAACGCTTGAAAAGGAGTTACCACAGCTGGCATCAGGGGGGAGTAACAACTCCATGTGGAGCCCATGAGCAGACCCTTTGCAATATGACAGAAATTTGGGGCAGGGGGGTAAATTGCAGGTACTTAGAATAAAGATTTACAGAATAAACCAAAGAGTTGCAGAATAAAATGTCACACACTAGGCTGCCAGCCTGATGCATGGAGCATGGACACAAGATACATCCTCAAGTGGGTTACACCTTCATTTGTCAGGAGCATAGTGCAGCATGGCTACATCCCAAAAAAATCTTCTGAATTTCCTGCCAGTGAATTCGTGTACAACTGTCAGCTTAAAGACCTTGCATCTACAGCAGGAAGAACCACAGAGTGATTTAGGAAGAGACCTTTGGAGGTCACTTGGCCGAGTCCCCTGCTCCAGGCAGGACTTCAAAGCTTCGTGAAGATGCCCAGGGCCTTGTCCAGCCCAAGAGGGGGAAAAACTGGTTTATAAAGTGATACTGAATGAGGCAGCAAGGACTGCCCTGAGGATTAGTGTTCAGAGTAGCATAAAAATAGGCTGAACAGAGAAATTAACTTTATCTGTAATAGATGAGTTCTGGAAGAAAAAAGAAAAAGCATGGGCAAATAATTTAAACCCCAAATTACAAGAAAAAATAATGAGAGCTGGGAGGGGTTGTTATGACTGAAAGAAAGCACACTGAGCTAAACGGCCCTCCTGCTCACATGTATAATTCCTACTACATATCATCTCAGCACAGACTTTGTCTTTTTATTTACTTGCATTCATATAACCCCTGGGCTGCACACTTGAACAGAAAAGGGAGAGATTTCCTGTGATACATCTTTTCAGCACTTTTACCCAACTGCAACTCACTCAAGAGCTCACACTATCTATTACAGGCGATGTTGTATCAACACTATACTTAAAAAGTTTCTGGTTTTCGATGCCAAAACTCTGCTTTCAAAAACATTTATGTTGCAATGACTTGTCAGAAAAAGACTAGGCTGCTATGATCATTTGTTTGAGGCAGGGAAGATGTTATTCTAGCCTGCTCTAAAAAGCATTAATACTCTCCATTTCAAGCAAGCAGTAATGAGGTTAATTTAACAGTATAAAAACATTTCAAGGCTCAGTGCTTGTATTTATTAAAAGCATCACAGCACTGGCAGACACTGATTACTGCGCTCGCAAATTCAAAAGAAAACATGGACAAGCAAAATCATAATTTCCATTTTGAACCAGTCCTGCTTTCCTTGAAAAAACAAACAAACAAACAAGCCCCCTCCTGTCAGAGCACCACAGACACATACCTGAAGCAGAATTGTATTTCCTTCATAGTCCTGTGTTTGCCACCTGGTGCTGCTGATAGGAACACACGGGTTAGGCAGGAGGGGCACCAGCTGCCCAATTTCTTGCACCTTGAACTGCAAGGCTGACGAGTCCCTGGGCTCAGCAGCCACCCCGATGGGCAGCTGCTTCAGGCAGAGCTGCACGGCCACGTGTTGGGTTGTGTGCAGCACGAAAACAGAGAAGTTACTTTTCTGCACAGTTGCTTCTTTCTGCAGGATCATCTCGTAGAGCCTCACTGCATCCTCATAGTTATCAAAACTGCAGTAGAGGGTGACACGCAGGATTTCGGGGCCGCAGTGCACCCGCCTGATGCCCCACACAGGCAGCCGGTCATCCAGGGCGTAGAAGTCCTGGTGAGCTGGGGCATAGGGGTGGCTTTGCCCATTAGTAATCTGGGCACACTGGTACCGCCAGGGTGGATGCTGGAATTGCTCATGGACCTGGAAAATCCGTTCTTCTCCCAAGTCCTCGTGTAGAAAGAGGAGAACAGATATTCCGGGAAAGCTGCAGTTTCTCCTGCGATATCTCTCATAGTATTTCAGTGGAGTAATTCGCTCAGACACCAGGAAAAGGCGAATGTCCAGGCAGATCCACTCCAAAAGCCGATCCAGAGTTTGCTGCAGAAGAAATGAGTGTCCCAAATGGGCGAGAAGATGCACAGTCATCAGAGACTCTGCTCTGTCATCCATTGCAAAGCCTCCTGACGGAAAAATAAAACCAGACAAATCGGTGCCTTCCCTCTCCTACCGTTGTACAAGGGTGCACTCTAAGACTTGAACAGAGTGAATTCAGACTTCTACTGGCTTTGCAACAACCCAATGAAATCCATGGGTAAGCAGAGCGAACATGCACGAGGTGGCAGGTGAAGAGTGACAAGGCATTAAGTGAGTGGTCCCAGGTCACTCACGTCACATCACAGCTCAGGTGAAGGGTCATTTCTGACTCCCAGGACTGGAGCTCTGGTCACTGTGTATACACATGACCCAAGTGTCCAGAAACAGCTCTGTGTCCTGCTGCCCCTGTCCCTCACAGTGCAGGGCAGCAGAGATGGACAGCACTGAGACACCAGAGCAGAGCTTTTCCAAGACAGGGTGGTGCTGGGGGTGGACTTGCCTGTTGGCAGTGGAAGTGGACGCTCCTGAACCAGCTGAGTCCCACCAGTGTGCATCCCCGTACAGTCATGGCACTCGTGGCTGAAACCCTCAGCACATTCTCTTGTAGTCAGCAGGTTGACTCTGGCTCATTGTAAAAGGCCTGTGATCTCTGTGAGTCACACCCTTCTGGGGCATACAGATAAGCTATTCTTTAAAAAGAGGAAGGAAAGCAGACTAACAAAAGAAAAAAAGCCAACTATGTGAACACAACAGATAACAATAAGGGCAGATATAGATCAGCCTTAGGAAAGAGGAGCTTTGGGAAAAATCCTGGACTCCTAGTTACGCCCTTCACAACACAGGTAGCTTGGTGCCTAATTGGAAACCAGGTCCTGGGTTATTGTACATAGCCCATAGAAGCTGGTTACCAGGTTTCCCCCTTTCAGTGCACTTTTTTTTTTTTTTAAATGCTGAGACACCCATGTAATCAGCAACCTTAAGCAAAGTCCAAGGTTTTTTCCTCGTTCTTTAGGTTTACCTATTGGTCCTTAATTTAGCTTACTGTGTAAGCTGCAACAGGAATCCTGAAAATACACCTCTTTCCAGGCTTCTTCTAGTGACTGGACAATAAATCACATTGTCCCTTCATCTCCTTATTTGCTAACCCAGGAGCAACACAGAGAAGTCAAGCCAACCCCCATTTCCTATACACAACTGCTCCCACTACAGCCAGTATTAAAATCAAAACCAGGGCCTCTGATGGTGTACCCAGCTCCATCTAATTAAGAGCAACACATCTCTCTGCTGATATACCAACTTCCCTCTCAAACAGCCAAGCACACAAAGCAGTGGTTCCCTGTGCAGAATTCCCAGCATTAATAAGTCTGTTATGCAAAACTCTGAACTAGGTTTTTTTTTTAATATGACCTTAACTTTATATTCAAGTGAGCAAAATCTCCAAGGTCTAAAGGTACAAGCAGCACAGCCTTGGTTTCCCTTATGGAGATCCTTCTCACTGGTAGAATCTCACATTTTTGCTTTAAAAACTGCACTGACACCCGTGTACAATGAAAATAAAAAGGACTGTTTAGAAAATGAGGAAAAAAATTAATTTGCACCCACCTGCCACACTTTGAGCAAGTAACAACCCTGTTGGGAGGGACACAAAAAAAAAATAAAAATCAAGCCTTCAGACAATTGCAGGAAGAGAGTGAAGAGTGCAAGTGCTCAAAACATTAAAACGCTCCAGATGAGCTCTGAACAACACAATTTCACTAAAATATGGAAAGGGAAATGATTCATCAACTCTGCTACAGGGCAAGGGCAGGCAGTCATCTGCCTTCCTGCACGTGAAGGGGAATTCTGCAGGGCTTGGTTTGCAGCTGGAAGCAGCTACAGGCTCCCGTGAGCAGGTTCCCCCCACCTGCACCTTGCTCCCTCCCCAGGTGATCACCCCTGTGATCACCAGGGCTGTACCTGCCCTGCATTTCCCCCTTCTCCCACGAGGTTGAGGACCCTGTTACTCCTCCTCCTGCGAACTGCTCCCTCGCATGGCAGTGAACAGGGAGAAAGCGGGGGCAAGCGCTGCTTTCCTTCTGCAGCCCCGTCCCCGCTCCAATCCGCTGGATAAAATCCCGGTGGGGGGGCAGCTGCAGCTCTGTGGTTAAGGTGATAAAGGATTTGTAAAGTGAACCTTTGCAAAGCAGCCGTGAGGAGTAAGGGCTGGTGAGCCGGGAGGGATGGGGGATAGGGAGCAATGCACATACCGAATCTTTCTCCAGCTCCCACTGTAGCCAGGGAGCCAAATTGCTTTCCAGATGGGCTGGTGCCTCCCACAGAGACTGCTGAAGGTGAGCAGCACGTCTCCTATAGCTGCCAACCACTTCGATAATCATCACATTTTACAACAGCCAAAACACTGAGCCTATTCACAAAAAAAGGGTTAAATCCTGATCCCTGCCACCATCTGTTTCCTCTGTGCTTGCTGGGGTGGGACAGGGAAACAATCTCAACTCTGAACTCTGTCTGAAGGAGCTGACTGGAGAACAGTTTTAGGCTGGCTCTCAGCTCTCCTGCAGCTCCAGGTCAGGAATAGCCACCACTCCTATCCTGTGGAGCATGAGACGAACTGCACCTCAGCCTTTGCCCGACCCTCCCTCAGAGGAGGGCAGCCCCACCACCCACCCTAAGCACCGTCTGGCACAGGAGCATTCTGCTCTTCCTCCACTTGCTTTGCCCTCTAAATGCCCATGGGAAAGGGATCAAATCCAAGCTCCTCAGCCTCGGACAAGGGGATTCTCATGTCCTCACTTTATCTCCAATCCATGGCTCCCCCTGGCCCCTAAACCTTGGGATAAAGCCAGGGTGCCATGGCCCTCGCTGCTGCAGCCTGGTGAGTTTAGACCTTCTGCCCACTGCTTTTCTCAGAGGCACCAAGGAGGTCTTGGGTGGAAAAGGATTGACTGCCATCAGAACAACGTTCTGGCTTTTGCTGGATCTTGTAAGAAAAGTAAAGTGCTGATTTCACTCTGATCCCTGAATGGAACGAGTCCTTGACTTCCTCTCTGCTTCCCCTTCCCCCAGCATTCCAGTTTGGCTGCCAAACTGAAAAGCACATTATTCAT
Source organism: Corapipo altera (assembly GCF_003945725.1). Taxonomy (NCBI): domain Eukaryota; kingdom Metazoa; phylum Chordata; class Aves; order Passeriformes; family Pipridae; genus Corapipo; species Corapipo altera. Next base: position 5,174,205 of record NW_020884902.1, on the reverse strand, counting down.
AGTGACCAACAGAACACGCCAAGAAAGATTGCTTCAAGAGATTAGAAAAATAGCAGTGCAATTTTATGTGAGAAGTCACTTTGCTGAGGGAGGAGGGGAGGATAATTCTGATATGGTACTTAAAAAAAAATATATTGGAGCCCCATTCCCACATGGAAGGGACTGGTAACAGAGCAGAACACACTGCAAGCTGCTGGGGCAGTCCAGCTTGGTGTAAGAAGTAGTCAAATATGAGTATTTGTATGTAGCACTAATACATATACTGGTAAGCCCTGCACAAAATAAAGTCCAAATGTAAACAACTAGCAAACACTTTATTGTGCAAAGGCTCAGAGAACACTGTCTGCTGTACGTCTAAAATACTACCGTGGAAAGGCACAGCAAAATAATTAAAAATTCCTTTTCATAATGAATTCTTAAGCTGTGCCTCGTCCTCTGTGCTGCTCAGAGCCCTTCACTCTAGCTCACGCCACCAAGACTGATGATGCATCACAGGATTTAATAAGTTCATAGTAACATCTGTAAGGAAGGTACTTTATTAGGATTATTAGAACATAATTAACTTGAGAGGGACTGGGTATGAATTACCTAGAGCGCCTTGGGAGAAGGCCTCATTAAATACATGCCATGACTTGGGCTTCCTAACTTCTTTTAAAAGACGACTTTTTTTGTTTGTTTTACACCAATCTCAAGCTCTGCCTATAACAAGGACAGAACCACTAAATTAACCTGCTAGATGACAATTATGTACAACATAGACAGTACTGAGACAAAAATCAGGATTAAGGCCTTACTGGACTGCAATAATCTTTCCAAAGAGTTTATGTCTGGCTCCAAACCTTGCGATTCCAATTCATCATCGCTTTGGAGGAAAGTTAGGAGCCAATGACCAAAAGAGCAAAACCCCATCTAACCTACTGCTTTTATTTAAGTAGACTTCTCTCCCAAACGATTCTTGTCTCTTCCTTTTAACCAGCTATCAAAAAAGCAGGAATCCAGCAAGGGTCTGTCAGCAGACATAGAAAATACAGAGAGAGCTCCACCACACACTGCGAGTCAGGATCCAAGCACATACACACACAAAAAATAAAAGGAAACAAAGCACAGTTATAAAGGGGAGAAGGTGATGGGAGCTTGCTGCAGGCTGCAGCCTGTCTTACCTCGCCGAGCTACGGGAGCGCTGCCCCTCGGCTGGGAGCAGCTCCAGCCTGGCAGCACCTCGGCACAGGCTGCAACTCCTCCCATCGCCGGGACACTGCGACTGGAGACTCCTGCCGTGAGAAACACTACCCTGGGAGATGCACGGACAAGGCAGAGTTTCAAGACGCACAGGAGATAAAATGTAAACTAAAATGAGAGAGGTTCCTCTTAACACTCAGCCACAGCAGCCGGAGGAACAGGCGTTCTCCTGGCACTACAGTGCACGCTGTCAGAGGGACATCCAGGATTAAACTGTGTTTCCCCTGTACATACACTTAGTGACTACATTAACAAAAGTAAAGCAGAGAAGTTATCCTCAAGCAACACAGACTTTGGGGCAAGTGCAAGGCTGAGAGAGCACTGAGACACAGAGACACAGAGATAACTTTCTGTTAGTAAAAAGTGTGTAATTAAAAGGCCCTGCATGTCCTTGACTGGCTTTTGCATTCAGCTCCCCCAAATCTGGGCTATGTGTCCTCAGCCAGTTACAGGGCACTTGCAGACAGATCCATTTTTCCTCAGTTTTCAGTTTGTCTAAAATATTTCAAAAAACCCCAAAGCATTCCATGCACCCAAACCAGGATCCATTAAACATAATGAGCTAATTGGAGGTTATATCAGAAATGAGTATTTGATAACAAAGCGAGATCACAAAATCACAGAATGGCTCAGTTTGAAAGGGACCACAGTGGGTCACCTGGTCCAACCTCCCTGCTCAACCAGGGTCAGCCCAGAGCACACAGCACAGGATTGCATCCAGATGGCTCTTGAATATCTCCAGTGAGGGAGACTCCACACCCTCTCTGGGCAGCCTGTTCCAGTGCACAGTTATTCACACAATAAGAAATTCTTCCTCATGTTCAGGTGGAACTTCCTGTGCATCAGGTTCTGCCTGCTGTTTCTTGTCCTAGTGCTTGGCACCACCAAGCAGAGCCTGAATCCATCCTCTTGGGCACCCTCCCTTCAGACACTTACATACATTGATGAGGTCCAGGTCAGTGTGGCACAAAGTGGGAGTCAGCTTGCCTACACGTGAATATAAGTGCCTTGCTTCAGGGACTCATTTCTGAAAGATTTAACCCAGCAATTTTTATATAAATTACACCTCAATTAGAAACTTTCCAGAAAAAGAAAACAGGCAGATCTAAACAAAACCGAGATTTGCAGGGCCCAGCAAAGTGTTTGTTTAATCAGCTTAACGTTTAGCATTGTTGAAGACAACTCAAAGCAAAATTCTTGGAAGGCCAGCAGCAGCCTCTGAGTGAAGCTGCTCCCTGCCGAGTGCTAACAAGAGCAGGTCCCCAGGAGATGGTGAGCTCGCCAGCACAGCCAAGCTCCAGCTTAAGGAACGAGTCTGACCTACGCAGTGTGAAGGCTTCTAATTACTCCCTTTCCTGAAGACAACCTTTCCTGAGATACAGAATAAAACACCTCAAATTCTCATTAGAAAAACCCAATCTTGGCCTGGATCCCACACTATGTTGGAATTGAAGATTTGCATAATTAAGTTGATACCAAATGCTGTGACAGACAAGCTGCAGGAGATTATTAGCCTCATCTTTAACAGAATTTCAAAAGAAGCAAGCTCCAAACATCCAACAAGTATTAGCAAAGTGGTTCTCAAGGTCTGAGAAGCTCAGGTGTTATTGGGATTTGGGGCATGTTCTAGCAAACTTTGCACAGGAAAAGCTGCATGCAAAATCAAGAGCCATACTAAGGCACCACCAGGCTCTAATGTGGCATTACTTCAAGGACTTCAGGATTTCCCATTGTGATTTTTTCCTCCCCAAAACAGGACTGCTAAAAGGCTATTCATAAACAGGGGATGGAAGGTGCATCTACTGGTGGATCCCCCTTCACTCCCTCACACTCCTCCTCAGGCAGACAGGACTACATGGCTCCCAGACCACCACCTCTCCAGATAACTTCCTGGTCCTGTCCACAGCTAATCCAGGTCAGTAGTTCCAAGCCTCAAGGAGGTGAAACAAGCCCATCTCTCCTTAACAGCAATATGCTTCCTGCTTTAGGACAAACAGCTGCTGAAAGCAGGCAGACTGTCAGGCTGTCTGGAGACCCAGGCAGATATTGCTGTGTTAGTTATAGTCACACCCCATTGGCAAGATTTTCTTTGCAGGCAAAACCTGTGAAAAGAAAGGTCAGATTGAGAAGACTGAAGGACCAGAAGTACCTGCCTGAACCTCACTGCCTTAGTGTGGAATGAGGGAGAAATATTATGCTGTCGTACATCAGTCTGTGAATGTACTTCCCTAAAATAGCTGGGCTGTCCTTGAAAAACTTGGCTTAATTTCAAAGGTTGTAAAAACACAGACATTCATGTTATATTTACATCTAAGTTCCTCCAAGCAAGGACTAATGCTGTGGCTTGCCACATACAGGATAAATACAATGTGGTCACAACCAAGATTCCACATACTAACCTAATAAGAATAAATTAATAACTAAGATTAAGAACAAGAGGGTAAAAAAAATCCACCAGACTAAATGTGATCCTAACAGCCTACCTGGACAGAAAGCATTAATTGTCCCTGGGGTTATAAGATCACATCCATGGATTTTCAGAGCACACCTGCTACTGCAGCTGAAGTGCAGAAGATGCCAAAGAAGCTAAAAATGCTTAAAAGTGCAGTGGTTTGAGTACCTGGAGCCTATGTTCTACCCTTTGGAATAGTATTTTCACTCTCTTCTCTCTATTATTCACCAATTCCTAGCTAAAAGCTATTTTTTTTCCATTGCTCTTCATTTTATGATGCCATTATTACCTGAGCAGATTGAGTATAAAATATTATTCCATACTGATAGTGTTCTGTATCACAACTGCCAGAAAAGTGCAGAGTGGTGCAGCTTCAGATATTAGTCCCTCACCTGTGTTTCAGCTCAGAAAAGACTCACAGCTTAATTTGAATCCAGGTTTCCTAGAACTAGAGTTTATCTGCTTCCCTGGAGGAATACAATTCCCAGCTTCATCCAAGAGCGCAACGAGTAGCAAATCCTTCAAGAGAACAAGCAACTGGGATCTCTCTTCACAGAGGACTCAGCCTTAAATCATGCAGTCTGGGGCTTGGGAGGAATTCCTACAGACGTCAGCAGGCTTGTTTCCCAGCTCAGGTTGGGACACAAACAGCAGTGGTGTTGGTCAACGTGCTGTTGTTATAGCACCGTTCACAGGAAACAGTGTTGTGCAGCATCAGCAGGAGAAGCACCTGTGGTGAGTACACACATAACAGGGATCTCACAAAGGCTCAGTGCTAAAGAATGCAAAGGGTAACTTTGTTTAGTGTATTGGGTGCTGCCCGTGCCCTGTGAGCATCACAAGGGCACCAACCAGCTGCTCACTGCTGACTGATGGACGTGGGGAACAACCTGCAGTGTCAGTGTGACTCTGCCCAGTGCAGCACTTGACGTTAAGAGCCTCTATTCAACTGAAAAATCATAGTTCATTATTAAAATGTTTCACTCAGAAAACAGGAAACACGCACAGGAGATACCCTGTGTTCAAGAGTCTGGGAAATACTCATTTTGGGAGGGCTAAATCCCTTGCTGATTTCCACAATACGTTTCCTTATGAAGGCATTAACTAGTGAGCCCAAGTCCTGCTATATATAATTGCAGACCAACTATTGGAACTACAGAGCTCAAGGCACCAGGATTTCAGCCTAGACAGCATTGTTAGTATTTTTCTGTTTATTTTTTTAAATCCACTCCAAATTCAGGATGCACAAGACTCTCACAACATGCTAAATCTCACAGGTTACCCAACTCTGCAACACTTTTCCAAAGATGTGGTTACAGTAGCTAGAAGGTGAAATAAATAAGTAGGTAATAAATAATAAACATTGCAAGTATATTTATCACTCCTAACTAATCCACATACCTCAGAAGTCTCAAAGTTTTTTTCAGCTTGTAAGGAACATATTCAAGAAATAAAATTTGGCATTATAACTTAAGAAGGTGCCCCATGAACTGGATTGAAAAGTCACAATTTTCAGACTAAATTACAGATCTAACAGTGTTTTGTTTCATCACCTGATGCCTTGTATGTTAACTCTCAGTCCTCATTTACCTCACCCTTAAACATGTCATACTACATGAGAAGTTCCTTTTCCTGCCCCATCAATGCTATTCCAAAACACATTCTTAATAGCTGAGACACAAACTGCAGGAGCAGGTTGTTAAAGATGCTACTGGGGATTAATAGAGCTTTAGTCAGGACAAGGAAAGAAAAGGGAAAGGGGGAAAGAAAAAGGGGGGACAGAAACAGGTAAGGAGGAGGGAGAAGCAAAAAAATGGAAAGGGGGAGAAAGAAAAGGGAAAAGAAAGCCCACCTCACCTCTAACCACCATGAAGAATAAAGCAGAGCTAAGGAGTTCAACTGAGCTAGAAAGGTTCAGGCCAGTTTTGGACATGCAGAGGCCACAAGTAGTTCCAGTTTATGCTGCTTTTGAAAAAATGGGAACCTCAAGTCTGTGAAAGCTTATCCCCAAAACTACGCATCATGAAAGGCTCTATTACCATATATACACATATAAATGCCACTTATCAGGTACTATACAATTTGATTACAATACATGTGAATAAAAATACTTCAGTCATCCAGCATAATTAATGCAATGCTTCTGTTTTCACAGGTGCAGGAATAAATCTGACATCAGTTGTCAATTCTCAGTGAGCAGCAGTAAGGAGAACAGACTGTATTGCACTGAAAGCTTTAGGGTCAACAGGGCAAAGTTGTCTTTAGGAAAGGGGGCGAGGAGAGACACTGGAGCAGCTGAGCACCCCAGACTTGGTCTGCTTAGCAGACATGCTTAGCATTCATTTGTGCTGTAGCCAATGGGGAAATTGTATGGATTAATTCTAGGAGACACAAGGAACATATCAAAGCTGTAAAGGTACCTCTAACATGGAAAAGAGCAAGAACTCCATCAGGGATCCATAGGATCATCTTATTTATTATAGTGGTAAATTAAGAGTACTCTCAATCCTTTTAAATAAACTTGTCTACAAGGAAAGTGCATGCCTACATATCTTCAAACAGCTATAAACTCCAAAATCTACTTTTCAAAAATTCTGAAGAATTAAACTCCATGTTTATTAAGTCTTGTTACTGCATTTAACTGCACATTAATGCAAACTTATTAATAATTACAGTCACACACGTAACTACAATCCTACTAAAGAAATTTTAATAAAATTACAAAGAAGTTTTAAGTGGAAACTAAGGAAGGAAATGAAATTAGACAAGGCATAGCAGAGTTCTCCTATGGATTGTAAATTAAATCCCACTAACATACAAGCACATAAACATCAAACTCACCTTAAGCAGAGTCCTAGTAATGTCTTGTTCTCTCTGACTGGAGTTTTCATATTGTCCATCTTTCAGTCCTCAGCATCGCAATCTCATTGTTCAGTGGTAAAGAGCATATTTCTAGAAAGTGACTTCAGCACAAGTCCCTTCCTGAATAGTGTCTTCAAAATTCTATTACAATGGAAACTATACTCTTAGGATTTGTTATTGAAGATAGCCATCACCACCTGCTGTTCTTCTGGCAAACACTCCTGCCCACATAGCTTGTAAAAAAACACCCTTAAACATGTAATTATACAGTCATTCCTGTGACATTCAGGCTCAGCACTTCCAAAAGCCACCAGAGTTAGGAAGGTCCAGCTGACGCACAGCAAAAGTACAGTGGCAATGCAAAGGACAAACTCCTCCTGTCCTAAATCACAACACTAATGTCTCTAAAAGCTTCACAGGGAAAAGGACTTGAACACCCATTTCTCCCTGAAAAGCACATGGGAAAACATGAACATGTAATATCACAACATTCATGCTATTGAAGAATAAGATATGCATAAAAGAAAACCTTCATACCGTACATGGAAGAGTGAGTTACATTTTGAGGAAGACATTTCTGAAGATTTTTAACAAAATCAAACCCCCAAATCAGCTCCAACCTGTTTAGTACTGGTTAAACAATGACAACATCTCTACTGAACATTTGCATATACTGTGCAGAGGCACTGGTGTTTTAATAATGGCCAGTAAACACCTTTCCAGAAGGGCTGATGGCCCAGCTGATTTTTTGGGGGGCTAAATTCTTGATGGACAAGGGTAGGAAGGTCCCTCAGCCACCTCCCCCCTCTGATGACTCAAAAACTACTGTGTGTGTGTGTGTGTGTTGGGAGCGTGCAGCAAACTTAAGCTTCATAAAAAAAGCTTCTGAATAGTTGAGCTAAGACATCACCTTAATTCCAGTTCCCATCTTCAGAACAAATATTCTACTCCTGAACAATACCCAGGATTTGTATCTCAACAAGGTGGAGAGGGGTGAAATTGTAAACACATGAAAAACACCCTCCAGTCACATTGGTACATTGCACCAGCCCCACGCACTTGTTTAATACAGCTCATCAAGAAGTGCTCTGGCAGATCCATGATGTTCTACAACCAAGGTTTTCTTCTTGTTTCAATTCCAGCTATACATATGGGAAAGCCCATCCCAGTGATATTTTTCAAGATCTGTGGATGAAAGTAATGTGAACCTAGACAAAAAAATATTGTTTTAAATTAAATCAGAAAAATAGCTACGCCTGGAAAACCATGTAATATGTGCATTGCAATGTCAGAAATATGGTTTAATAAAAACTGCAGTACAATGCAGACTTGAAAATTTCTAACTACAAGAAAAATGATGGCACTAGACTCCTAATTTTAATCTATTTTTGCAGCACACTGTCAAGAAGAAAAAAAGTTCCGGGGTAAGAACTAAAAATTTCATTGCAGTAACAATTTTTTATTGCATGTTTAAAATGCGTTTTTAAAAACAAATAGTGCACGCTGGCTTCACTTTAATCTCCTGAAATATGCACTTATGATGGGAAGCCCTGGGGCTACAGATCCATCTATGATGCTTATTAACAAAATATAATCCCAGTACATTTCCCCAGGGGACATTATTTAGTTCCAAAAGATTGTCAACCCTGTACTCTAACACACTTGAATTAGTTGTTTGTGTACACTAAATCCATTTATTTTAAATTTATTTTGTCTACATTTAGTGAAATAAAAACATCGCCCTGTACAATCCACCATCAGCAGTGAGTACAACAGCAAAAATTATTATACAGTTTATACACACTAAAATCTTGTCCTTTTTCCTATAAAGAAACCAGAACAAACCTAATCAATATAGAGTTTAATTCAGAAGAACTCAAATTACAGAAGGGAAAGCCAAAATTATTATGGTCTTTTCTGAGCCCCCAGAAGTTCCTGATTCATGTTGTTGGAACAGTGAGTGCAGCTGGAAGAGTGAAACATGCTCAAGTTGTCTTCTCGGGTCTTCAAAAAATTACCAAGTATTTAAATTAAACATGTCTAGTTAAAGAAACATTTGAAGCAGAGCAATATAAGTGGGAATTTTGCCTCACCACTCGTGGTTTCTTTTAAACCCAACTTATACAATGCGCGAAGTGCTAAGCAACACTACAGAAACACATTTACATCAACACTGAAGATCTGGGGAAATGAAATTCCAACAATTTTATTTTTTTAAATGAGCTGTATTTTCTAAATTTGTTTTTATTTCTCTGTTTTCATACAGTATTGAAAACAAACGCGGCACATTCACATTTTCCCGAAGAATTGTAAGGATGATCTCTACAGGGATAACGTTGAAAAGCCTGAAGCTCAATCAATTCAGGTTGAAAACTCTCAAAAGGAGTAAAAGGCTTGATCCGAATGGTCTAGAACATGTATTGTAATTTCATAGAAGAGATGGTCGTCTTAATATTAATGATTTAAAAGAATTTCCCAGTTCATGCGAAGAGTATAGTCCAAGAATAAATCAAATTTTCTGAACGCATTTTATGCTACGTAAGTGTATACTTTGCGATCCTCAGGTGTTCGTGCCAAATATTCTCTCTCAATAAGTCCTTCAATACGTTTTTTAATAACAACTGGACTTGGTAAGAATCGGGCCTTCAGCTGCTGAGTTACCTAAAACGTAAAATAAAAACCAATAATATGAGATCACAGGGCAAGTAAGATCTTTAAGTATTCTAACAGACCACAATAATCAGAAAAAAAATATATGAAGACAGAGATGGCTACAACTATGAAGCATAAGAGGAAGTCTGCAGACTTCTGACAGTCCCCCAAGTTGCTTGCTCATGTCTGGGTATGATTCAAAGCTCTACAGAGGCGTGGTCACAACCTGAGAATCCTGAAGTTAATAAAAATTACTACTGTCCTGAAGCTGTCTGAACTTAGGAGTTACAAGCAGAAGGATTATTTCTCTTTTTGCTAAGAGCTCAAATCTCTCAAAACTGAACCCAAAAGGCAGTAAAAAGATCAAAGCAGAAAATAATCATGTTAAGCACGGTGTTTTTTGTTGTCAGCTGCTTCTCAAGGGATTTAAAATCATAATAGCACTAAAAGGAGGAAGGGAAATCAGATATACCCATAAGTACATCCTAAAGTGAAGGGTAAGGATTTAGAAGTCTTCAGAAAGACAGGGAGAAAAAAAACAAAGGATAGGTTAACTACAGCATCTCTCAAAGGCCTTTCAGAATCACGTTAGTAAGAGCTGTGTAACTTCAATGAGTTCATAGGAAAAGCAAAAAGAATTCCCGAGTCCATATCCAAGCTGTGTACAATCATACCTCTGCTACTAGCACGTTGTGTTGCATCTTCTTTCTAGATTTCATTATCCGAACTATAGCAGCTTCTATCTCATGTTTTCTGTCATCATCTACTTTCTGCCTTGTTTCTTTCCTTTCTGGATCAGATTCTCCTTGTTTGGCAGCAACTTAAAGAAAAGAAAGAGAATGTAAATTATGCTAGCAAAATTAAGATTTATTTCATTGTGTGTTACCTTCACTGTTTATTTCATCTAGACATCAAGTTATATTTTCCTGAGTTTTGACATTCTCAAAGTTGATTTTTTTTTTATGAAAAGCAGCCACAAGAACATATTAACAGTTTCTGGCATATTTTGATAGCAAGTGACAAGATAACAATCTGTTATTTAATTACTAGTATGTTAAAATTTGAACAGTACTCAAATGTTCTTACAGGCACAGGCACCACCAACCCCCATACCCTCATGCTCACATTAAATATTTTTCTCTTTAATATAGCAAATAATCAATTGAAGTAGAAAAAGGGTTGAAAATTTACTTCACAAACTAGTAAACACTTTAAAAGTTCATCAGTCAGAAGAAATAGTCCAACTTTATCCTCTCCAACTCAACTATTTGTATTCTGTTCTCTTCTATTTATGTTTTATTTCTGCCCTTAGGCCGAGCTTTTCTTTGCCCTTCACCCAAGCATCATTACAACCAAGCCCTCCTCCTGCACTGGTACACCATTTTCCCCCTGCCCTTCTTCACTTAAAAGCCCCAACTATTTATCAGCTTTAAAGAGATACACATAAGAACCTTTCTTTCTTATGTCAGAAAGATAAACCCACAATTATCTATTTTGCTCTAAAATCATCTTGAACCCAAACCATATTCCCTATTCACAGACATTTGTGGAGTGGAAATGAAAAGGTAGAATTCTGCTAAAGCTCAGAGAGTTGTCACACAATCTACTTTAACTTGGCTGCTGTGCTCCTGCTCAGCAGGAAAAGCCTCCAGAGGTGATAAATGTGTTGCCAGTGCAGTGCTCTGCATGTGTGTGAAGGGGATCAGGACACCACTCACACAGAGGGGTATGTGCAGGGTCAGCTGAGTAGGCACTACTGGGTTTTACTTGCTGCACAGAAGCCCAGCAAGTTCTATTATGTGTAACAAACAGCATGTGAATTACCAATGTTGCACTTAAAACACTCACTTTCACAGTAGTACAGCAACTTATGAGGCAATTTTCCTATTTCTGAATCAATCAGTAGCATAATTTTTATTTTATTATTTGATTTGAATTATTTTTCTTTCAATATTTTCTTTAAGAGATAGTTACAAAGTTTGTAAAGTAAAAGGCTTAACTGACTTCCATACTTTTCTTGGTATTAGAGTTTTCATTTTGATGCAACTAATCATCATCTAAAAACCCTCTGCATTTCTCTCTTCCTTTTACTTCTATGGACATCAACCCTGCAAAAGACAATTTGAAATTTTAAGGCAGTTGTGGGACTGCAAGAGAGTAGAACATAAAGCTCACTTACCCGTCTGAATCTTGACCCTGTGTAGCTTAGATGTGAACTGATCATTCACTGTAAATATATGACCATTTTCTATTTCTTTTGATTTAGGCTCTTTTGTGAGAACACGTTGTGTTGGTTTGCCACATGCAAGGGACTGTAGGGCTCTAACCAGTTCTCTTTCGGGGATATCAGTTTCTTGTTGAATTTCCTAAAGAAAAATACCTTAATTAGCTTGTGGCTATGACAGAAGTATCATGTTTTGCAAACAACATCAGGGATTGCTTAAATGTCCACCTTCAAGCGTGCAAAATAATACTGTGACAGTTGTGGGGCTTGAAAGGTTAGAATTTATTCAGCAGCAAAACCTCAGTGTGTACTGTGCAAAACGATCCACCTGCGTCAATGCAGAGACAGGGAATTTTGTCAAATGAAGAGTCACCATGAGCTGAAGGAAGAATAATGAATAACCAGCTGTTTCATTTCCCTGTGATTTTTGAGAAGGCTGAAAGGATTTGTTAACTGTTTCCAAGGTTTGCTGAACAGGGTGAAAACCTTCTAACTAACTAGTGAAGAAAAACATCCCTGATGTTCTTGACAATTCCTGACCAAGAGCTGCATAAATGCTTTTGCATTCAGCCACTTGAAAATAAAAACTCTACAAATAGAAGCAAACCATGTCTAGTTTCACCATAACATAGAAATACTCTAGATTCATTATACCTCCTTTTTGAATAACCTCAAATAATTTATTTACAGCCCAGATGCCCTTGGCCAGGACTTCTCCAGGTGAAATACAAAAACCCCCATCACAGTGCAGCCAACATGAACTCTGAAGAAGACTGTTTGTAAAAAGATGTACATAACTTGGTGCGGCTCTGTCAGTGTTCTTAAAAGCAGCAGAAACAAGTCCATGTGAAGAACTGTAAAGAACTACAAAGAACTTGTTAAAAGTTCTTTAAACAGCGACCAGAAAAATCAGACTAAGTTCTATCAAATAATGTTATTTCTTGAGTGTACTCAAGTTGTTTTTAAAATCAACCAAAGAAAAAAATGCTACTTTTCTGTTGTCATTCACCACTGACAATATGCAATAAAAATAATTTGGATGTGCTGGCCTTGACTTGGACTCTATCATGAATTACAGTGCACCTCATACACAACATCTCACCACCAGCTCTCAGTGATGCTGAGGCTCAGACACAACGTGCATTACTTTTCAACTAGACCCAACACTACATGTACAGTGATGACTTTACGTGAAACTGTTTTTGACATGAGTTCAAATTAACTGGAATGAAATAAAATAAAATTAGTAAGGTCAAAATTAAAAAATTTCAGAAATTTTGGTACCTCCTGTTTATGGGTGATTGGGAAATAATAAAGGGTTCTTAAGAGTACGTTTACCATAAAGCATTCAGGAATATTTATACCACTTGAAATAAGTGATGTATATCCACATATCTTAACTATTTCCTAGTATGAAAATGCCTTTTCTCAAGCTGCTCACAGGAAGTTACTATTTCTTCCTTTGTTGCTTTATTTAAAACACTGTTGTCACCCTCACACATTTTTTTTCAGATTCAGCATGAAACAGTATTAAGAAACCCCAAAAAAACTATAATCCTTTACATGGTAACAACGAAAAGTCTTACTGAAATGGGTGGATCAGCATAAAATTTAACAAACCAAGGGAATGTGACAGATTTCAGGACTTAAATAAATGTAAAGCCTTAAGGCCACAAACCAAACCCAACTTTTTAATGATGTAGAGCCTGTGACATACAGGTTTCCAAACTTTGATTTCTGATCAACAGTTAAAATTAATCTTTTCAAAACTAAATCACTTCTACAAGGGAATACATATACTCTCCTTTTGGTGAAAGTGAATTAAAGAGCCAAAAGGGACCTTCTGAGGGGTTTTGATGCTGGCCATCCTTATATAGACCACTGTGTATTTCTGTTGTTGTACTTCACTCTCTAGCATTTCAACTCAGCCACTAACATGCAAACCCCATTTGGGTTTCAGAATTTATAAGCCAGCATTAAAGTAAGAACCATGAAGAGTTGCACTGCAATATGCTGCCTCAAAAGGAGCCAAAAAGTTGAAGTTGAATTAAAAAAAAAATGTAGCTATGAATGTAAATGGGGATAACAGATGTTCCTGTGCTCTCTCTTTCCTTCAGTCTGTAGCATAACGTTTTTCTAAACATATTTTTAAACAGATATGTGATGTAACAGTGAAAAATGCATACTTCTTCCCCATCTCCAAAAATTACTTCTTTTAAAGGCCACATTAGATTTGTGCACAGGAGCAGTACTGATTACACAATCAGTGCTAAAAATATTACCAAGTGAGCTCTATTGGGAGGCTACCAAAGAAATCCCTCTAGGTATGGAATTGCCTCTGTTCAGTTCTACACAAGAAAAAAGGTTATTAGAAGGAAAATGTGCAGAAGGAAATGCATTATGTAATTTTGTTGAAATAATAAAAAGTGTTTTTAGAGTTTTATTTACAGGCTTCAACTTGTATCTCTTCCAAAGCAGACATTAGCAAAAGAGGAATCAGATAATCCAGTTTCAAGTACTAATCTCTAATTTTTGTGGAATTATTCAACAACTTAACTTCTACTACAGCCACATTTGTATATCTTGTTTGTTAAACATAAAGAAACAACCTGATTTTTGATGTCATTACAAAAAAATGTGCATTTCACCATTTAAAATACCGAGCTGTAACTTAAACTAACAGAAAAATATATTGAGTATTATATGAGATTTGATTAGAAAAAAATGGATTCTTTGAAATAATTAGCATTCTTTGAAGGCTTGCATGAAGATTCTTCCTTTTCCATTTTACTTGCATTACCCTAGACCCATAGGGCCACCAGCTATTTTGCATACACAAATAAAATGTTGCTGCATAGGAATACAATAAATTCACATTTTTTTTGTGAAGGAATTTTTCTATGCAATAATCTTTTAAGTTTCCATAGCAATTGATGCATAATTTTTGCATCATTATTATCTCATTTTTCTCTCAGTCATATGCCTTAATGGCTGTTAGGATTACTGTGAGGATCTTATCAAGTTTGCAATTAATAATCACACTGAATGCAAAATAAACCATCAAAGTGTGTTCAACTGTGAAGGCAACTTCAAATTAATCTGTTCAGCTGTGAATCTGCAGAAACACTTGTATATCAGACAGTTTTAGGCTTACACAAGCACACACCACAAGTCAGATCACATGCTGCATTGCAGTGAAAGCACCAGTTTGACATGACAGAGAAGTAATGGTTGCCCAGCACTCAGCACTTAATCATGGTATTCAATTATCAATGAACAAGATAAAATTCATTCTCTTCTTAAGTTTTCATAAGCTTTCCTGGCTGGAGTTAAAGACAACTCCTACACACTTCACCAAAGAAACCAAACCAAACAAATATGCCTCCTTAATGTTTTAGTTACAGTGGGACACAAAGTAAGAGCTTAAGAACTCCCAAACAAAATAACAAAAAACACACACAACTTAAAAGCAGGTGGACATATTTCTCTATCATCTGGTCTCAATAAAATAAACTATAACTTAGAGCATGTATTAAAATTTTTTCACTGCTCTACCAAGTATTATTTATTCATATATGGGTGAGGCTCTCCTACTCATAAAGCCTACAATTTGATGGAATAAGGCAGCCTTCAGCTCAATTTCAAAACCAGCTTCAAGGAAAAAAAAAGAGCTGTTAAGTTCTCCTCCTTGTTTTTGCTCCCTCATATATTCTGCAGAGAAAGTACTCAAAGCTGTAATGCTCCTGAAGTAGATTTCACAATACACAGGACTTTGTGCTCTAAAATGATGGGGTTTTTAATTTATGAGTAGTTTCTTAAGAGCCTCTTATCAAATCCTCCCTTCCTTAATCCCAGCTGAGACTTTCAAAGAAACTTTCCTTATTAAGAGGCTAGAAGTATGCCAAATAAGCTGAAAACAACATCCAAACAAAAGGCAAATGATTACTATGCACTGCACAGCCAAAGTAGATGAGAAAACCTGGAAATCCACTCTGTTTCAAACTGCACCCATGCTGCTTTTCAAGGCTGCCAGTGCTCTCTCAAAGGGAATATAATGTCTGAAGTGAAACTATTAATTGACATCACCAATACAATGCTCAGATCTCATAGCACAGGATTCCCCTCCGCTTCTAAAGCCACCTTCATCATCCTCCATTAGCTGACACCTCAACCTTTCGCAGCAACACCCCTTTAGTCTCCTTGTTAAGAATCCATCTGGACCTTCTTCATTGCCCTTTCTGGCTAACCAGCTCAGAGAAGTGCTGAAAGTTCTTTGAACCACCCTATAGCTCACTCCAGCCTGCCAGTTTAAGCACTTCAGTATTCAAGAAGCCAGGACACAAATCCTTCCCCACCCTTTGGCCTCTAAATGCAGTTTATCGAAGATAAAATGAGGAAATGGAGCCACCTGCTGCATTCCAACTTCAGCTTTTCTGCAGCTCGATGGCCTAGAAATAACCACACTCACAACCCTCAAACACTTCTGAAAACTTGTGTTCCCAAATAGGTGCACTGCTAACGATCTGCTTCCTGCATTTATTGGCCTGATCCATACTCAAATAGAACAAGAGGCATCTGATCTTCAACAGTGTATTCAAGAGAACAAGAAAGTGCCTAAAATAGTCATTTAAAATGAGGTAAGACAACCACAACACTTACCTCAAATGTGTATTTTTCTCTGTTGTTAAAGAGCATTAATATCGTCATCTGGAAAGTGGAGACTTGCAATATGTGCTTCCGTGTATTTGAGCCAGTTACTTGGGCACCTCCTACGCCAACTTCTGAGCCATCTTCCTATTTTAAAATTCCAAAACTACTATTAGATTATTCTCCACTGAAAAACATTTTACCTTGATAAGATGAAAGTTACATGATGAAAAATTTATCCAGGAGGTCGGTCTACACAAGAAATAGAACAGCATATGCCCGGGGGCATAAGCAGAATGTTCCTCCAGTAGCTGTCTTAGAACATCAGGGGGATTGAAGCTGGAGGCACCTCCTTAAGTCCTGTGCTCCAGCCATCACTGCAAGCCAGGCCATCTAGAGCCCTCAGTCACATACTGAGCATTGCCAAGGACAGAGTCTCTACCACCTCTCTGGCCTCTGTTTCAATACTTGCCCACCCTCCAAGTTTTCTTACTCTTATCTTCAAAATTATCAAAATATTTATCTTACAGTAACACAATTTTAACATTCTCACAAATGTGCATTATTAATACTTTGTTATAAGAATTTTGTTTTTGTTTTGCGTTGCCTTCTACATTGCCAGTTGTCATGCCACTGCTACCTCTAGCTTAGCACTTCAGAACTGGTATGAATCACTAGAAAATTGTTTTCTTGCATACATACAAATTAAGCATTGTATTTCAATAAACTCTGCTCAGATTCTTGTTTTTGAAAAAATGATGCCTACATTGCTAGTACTCTGCACATGAAAAGCAGGCTAAACTTGGCTTAACAGAAATAACTCTATAAAGAAACAAGTTTCTTTTCACTTTTGAGTCATTTACAGCCAAAAAACTCCAAACACTCAAACCACTGAAGTCCCTTCAAGACCAAATTTACTATTTTTCTACAAGGTAAAAGGTGATCCTGACTGATGCATTCAAATGAGATTCAGAGGGGGAAAAGAAAAAGTTAAACCGAAACTTCTACAAAGGAAGAATCAGACCATAAGGCTGACAACAGAAGGCATCTTCTTCTTATATTGTTAATGGGTAAGCTCTTATTTTACAACATTCTGAAGTTACTAAAAATGTGCATTTTCTTACATAGATACAGTATTTACACAACCTTGATGCCTTACCTTTTTGACAGGCCCATAGAAAGTGGCATTGAGATCTGCAGAACCCATGTGATGCTGGAGTGTCAGCTGTCGCCCACTATGTTTGGCTAAATAAAATCTGTAACATAATTGAAAACAATACATACTTCACATTTGTTACTGAAAGCTTTAAGAAGTTACACAGACTTTTCATAACCATTAAGGACACTCTTAAGAAATTTTTTTGGGTTTTTTTCAAAACATTAACTCTTGTTAGAATTTTACTTAAAATCTCCCAAAAACTTGAGCATCGTAATGTGACTGTTGTATTCTCCAATTTTCACATGAACTGAAGAAAAGAGTATGCCAGCATGTTGCCAGCATACTGCCAACAGTACAACATATCTGTGAAGTTAAATCTAGAAGGTTTCTTCTTAAAGCCTCTACCTAAAAGTCTGTTTTAACACATACCTTCTAAATATTTCAAAAGCATGTCTGGGAGCTGGAGGGATGTTACACTTTGGTGTGGCTGACTGGGTAGGCCAGTAACCTGTTGTGAGGACACGCACTGTAAGATCAACACCACCTAATGAGACCTAAGGACAATTGGAAGAAAACATACACCATTTTAAAACAGGACCACGTTTCCTCACTTTTTCTGTTTTGGCACAGAATTTTCATATACTATGAAAGAATTAGATATATATCTAGAAACATTATTTTTAGGAAGCCAGACAAATAAATTAATTCATCACTGTAAGAGTAGATGGTACAGCAAAATTCCTCCACATCATTCCACTCTGGCAGTTAAGAGCACACAGAATTCAACAAAATAATTCTTAAGTGACAACAAAATGTCTGTGATCATAAACAGAACTCATGATACATGTAACAAATCTCTCTGAATAGCTTTTGGATGACATGCAATAAAGCCAGGTTGCATGAAATGTGGCAGTTTCAAAGTAATTCTTTCTAAACTTACTCTGTAGAAGTAGAGAGTAAGTACTGAATATCTGGTGTTAAATCACACCTCTGGACTGCACTACAAACAGTTACTCGCTTCTACACACACCACCTATCCTCTTTCCCTAAAGACAGCTATTACTATAAATATTCAGCACTGGTGAGCAAACATCCCACAAGTGAAGTGCTTTATTTTACCTATAAACTAGATGCATTAGCAGGTGATAAAGATCCAGCTACCAGTGAGGCATAACCCTCACTAGGTATCTCAACTACGTTGAGCATTATTTAAGCTGTCTATTTTCAGAGGTATAACCAATACCTTCAAAGAATACACATTAAGGACAAGAAAAAACAGAGCACACAATATCCAACTTTATAAACTTACTACACAGAAACAGAGCATGTTATATTTTAGAAGGTCAAAACCTGAACTCAGAAACTTCCATTATCCAACAGCAGAGAAGCATTTCCAGGCAGTATGGAAGAGTTTTTGTATTGTGCATGTTGAATGCCTGTGTGCATCAACCACCTTGTGCCCAGGAAACTTCTGAAAAACCTAAACAAACCAATGACAGACTAGTCCTACAGAGACCCCTGGGACTGAAAGGAACAATCTGCAGAAGTATGTAAAGATCCAGATAAGGGTTCTTCTGTAGCCAACACTACTGCCATCCTTCTAATTTCATATCACCAATGTTATGAGGCTCATAAGAGAAGTTCAAACAGCCATTTAGACACAGAAAACTAGTTAATTTGTCAATTATCTAATTAAAAAAAAAAAAAAAGGAGCCTCAACAGTTTTCTTCTAGTCAAAGCACAGGGAAAGGCCATCAGTGCAGACAGGATACAGAAAATATATTTATCTGGAACTGAAGCATCTTAGCTGAGATGGTAACTGTTTCCCAAATTCTTTTGGCCTTAGTCAGACTGGAACACAGTAATAATTTAGAATTCCTCACATCATACATTGTACAGAGCACTGAAAAAGTTTTGGAAGCACTTTATTTTACAACATGTCTTTTCAGTTTAAAAATGGTACAAACCAGTGGAAAGTCCCCTAAAGGGATCTGATCTTTACGGGACTCCAAGAAATGTTTCAGGATCACAGTTGTAGAAATTACTCATAGTCTACGAGCCTGGACCTTCCCTAATGCTGAGCTTTCCACTTACTGATGGCAAACCAATCATCTACAGAGAACTTGGCATTGCTTGTATCTCAGGAAATAGGATCCAGCAGGAAACTTTACAGGTAGGATTATTTAGAGAAAAGCAGCTGCCTGACTCCTCTAGGAGATGCTGTACACATTCAAGGTACACAAATTGTTTAAAAAGAAGTAGAACAGACTATCGCATATAAAACACAGTATCAACAGCAAGTTAACAGTAACATACCCCCCCCCCAATCTTCCTGTTTGTATTTCCTCTCAAATATTACTGACCTACAAAGAAATATATATGCTTCTGTCATAAATAAGTACTCCAGAAATTTCATTAAAAGGCCATGATTAGGCTGACCAAAAGGCAACCATCACATCAACTCCTGGTCTCTTGCCAAGAAAAAGATGAAGTTTCAAGTAAGGCCTAGCAGGACATCTGTTAACATTTTAAATTCATCTTATTAGCTGTATGCAGATAAAAAGAAGATACAGATATCATTTATTAACCCAATCTAAGACTGTCATGTAAAGTACATAGATCTTTAACACAACCCCCGCCCCATGTCCGAGTCTGGCATGCTACCTAAAAAATGGGAATGCTCTTACAATTTTTTCTTTAAATTTGTATTTCAAGCATTCCAGAAGGAAAACATGACTAGTCTCTAAAGAAAAAAAAAAAAAGGCAGTAGTAAGACTGCCTGTCCACAAACACTTCTATAACTATGCAAATCCTCTACAACCTTTTCTGAAGCCACTTTGAGAACATGCTGTTCCCTCACTCAGGATGATTCATAGTATGCTGATGAAGAAGATTTCCACTGAGGGCTTCAAGAAGGCAAAGATTTCATATCACCTTGCACAGCCAGGGACATTGGACAGAGTACAGCCACAAACATATTCCTGGCATTCACTTCTGAAACTGATTCAAACATGCTTGATGTACAGATCTACTTACCTGCAGACAGGTCTGTTTATTATATATTATTAAGCTCTACTGTGTATCAGTATAAAAAAAGTGTTTTAGAGCAAGAGAACTGATATCCCAATAGAAGTGATCTCTCCTTTATGCAGTATTCCAGAGGCCCACTTTTACTATGAGGTGAAATTTTTTCTGAACAAACAACTAAGTCCATATTTGCAATTTGAATAAAACGGCAGCTTTGCTTTTAGCAAAGGCATTCACTGCATCGGGGCAGTTAAAACATCGGACGGTGCGCTTTGAAAACGCCGTCAGCACGCGATATTGTTCTTGCTGTTAGAAAAAAAATGCAGGTCACAATGGAGACCAGCTTTGAAGGAGGAGAATGGGAAGGCTTTGCTGGTGACACAGCAGCTGGGAAGTGCAGCGGGGAGAGGGCAGTTGGCCCCGGAGGGAGGGCGGGCACCGCTGGACACGGGGCGGGCACCGCTGGACACGGGGCGGGCACCGCTGGACACGGGGCGGGCACCGCTGGACACGGGGCGGGCACCGCTGGGCAGAGGCGGCCCCCGCGCTCCCCCTGGCGGCCGCCGCCGGGCAGAGCCGCCGCGCACCCACCGCCCCTGCAGCGCGGGTACAGCTGCAGCTCAAACAGGGCTTCAAACTGCCACTGCTCGAGCTGTGCGCCAAGCTTTGAACCGGCTTTAGCATCTCGGGAAATGCTAATGTAGTTTATAAGGGAAGAAACATAGTAAAAGGAACTGACTTCCACAAGCTGACAAAATCCTTCTCTGCAGATGCATGGAATAACAAATGAAAAACCACAAAGCTCAACGGAAGTTCAGGGTTTGTACTGAAGTAAAAGGACAACCACACAGACCCCCACGCTCTTACCCCTGTCGCCTGAAGATGTTGCCTGAACTCATCCATCGTTGTATTTGAGATGCTCATGTCCCTGAACATTCCTTCCAGTTTAGATGTGAACTGACATCCACATTCAGTCTGAAAATACACAAAATAAGTTGTTGTACCAGCACTATGAAAACAAAGCTTCTGATATGCAAACCTGCAAGAGTAAGTTTATAAATCTCAAAACCGTATTTCTGTACATTTTGTTACTGGGATTTTCATTTGCATTGTATTCAGATCTTTTAGAAAAGTTTCAGATCTAACCCAATACAGATCAAAACCTGTTCTCCATCTCTTTTCTCCATTATCGTATTTTTTATTTTGTTTTCGCTTTCCATCTCATATTTAAAAATCTGTGAAAGCTTATCAAATTAAGACATACACTTCCACCTGCCTTTTAGCATTATACTGTATAGGGAAATATACTTTATTTGTATCAGAAGCAAACTCCTGCTGTTCTAGGAGTATTTTGTTTTAAAGGCTGGCTGCAGATCAGCCAGTGAGATTACCAGGCCTTTTGAGGATCAGGGACATGCACACAGACACAGCATCCTGATCATTCTGCACTTCCATAAGAAAAGAGGGCAGTTCAGGTTCACTGACTCATCTGGCAAATGTATGCCCTGTGCCCTCTAAATCACCAGGATAAAAGTGGTGGAGAGGTAATCAGAAAGGAATTAACACTGACAATTTGGAGAAATCTGATGCACACAGATTTTGCTCACTGACAGAATATATGCCAAAAATGAGGATCAGTGATTTTTGATTTTGGGATCAGATCCCTCTGGTTCAGAAGTTCTCTAGCCATTTATCATGCAACTTAAGAAGAAGCTGAATTAGAACTTGCTTCAAGGACTTTTCCGCTTGAGGCTTTACCTTCTTCTCCATCTCTTGGTCTATTTAATCAGTACATTTAACCAACTGATATGAAGATGCTTTTTCAATCTATGTCAAACTACTTAATCAAAGACGAAATGAGCATTAACCCCAGTCTGCTGATGGAGGCAACTAAAAACCAACAACACAAGCAGCAACAAAATTCTACTGTGAATAACAAAAAACCTAGGATAAAACATAGCATTATCTTCAAATTCAGTCACTGGAGTTTCCTCTTATTTGGAAAGTCTTAACAAGTTTTGAAAAAAATTATTTTGTTTTCTAGATTGCACTCTCATCACAGGTGTTCACCACTACTTACTTCCTTTTATTTCTACGAAATTAGTCAGAAAAACCTTTTGTATTTTCTGCTGGGGCTTTAAAAATCAACTCTGTATCTAACAGCAATCAATATTAACATTACCTATAAGTCTCTTATGTAAAAACAGAAGAAACCACATCTATGACTAATAAAAAAGAAAGAGAAAAAAACCCTAAGAAGTATGCAGGTACTGTCTTACCTTTAATTTGGATATCATGTTTTTCTCAGAGTCATCTGAAACACTCTTGTTCGTGAGAAGTCTTCTTGCCAAGTGCTGCTTGTAATAGCGTTCAAAAACATCTTTCTCTTGCATAAACCTGAATAAAACCATTGCCTTATCCAATATGGTTTCTACTTCTTGCTCTGTTAGCTGTAAAACAAATAATTTGCTGGTTTTAATCTTCCAGCACAAGTGTCTTACACAACCCAAACACTTACAGTAATTCACAGCAGCAGATGGTCTAACAGTAGCCTACACAGAAGCCAACAAAACTGGTCCAACGTGAGATCGACAGCCAAAAGAACGGTGCCCAAACTCAATAAAGTGGAGTAAGAAATAGACTTAAAATAAAGGGAAAGGCAATATCAAGAGAGAAGGGAAACAATAAATGGGTAGAATGCCTTGATAAACGTAGTAAAAGTTCCTGGGTAAGTTTTAAAAAGCACCAAAGGAAATCACTATTAGGAGTATGAAAGGTTAGCTGGGAACGAAACCTTTTAACTATTAAGACTTGTTTTGTAAAGCCCACCTAGTGCCAGAACAAATAGAATTATTACTTATTTTATAAATGAATAGAATTTACCATTTGATTCCCAAAGCATAAATTGCATGCACTAATATTCAGCTTTATTCAGAGCCACTGAAGCCTCACATGAACCATCCTGTCCAGTTCTGGGTTCTGTACCTCAAAAAATCTCATGAAAGAAGCTAAGTCTGAAGGACACAGCTCTACTTAAACTAGAAGAGACAGATAATAGTCCTCTGATATATAAAAACAGTAAAAAGAAGCAAAGAAAAACCGTTTCCCCATACCAAGTAAGTTAATTTTCAAAAGAAATTACTAGATATTGGGAATAGCTGCCAAAATATCAATATATTTAAGGAAATGATACTTAAGGTTTCAAAAGAAGGGAGCTGCAGAATCTACTACAACCTAAGATTTTTGAGAGAGTATCTGCCAGAAGTAATTCACACATGTTGCTTCAGAGGTAGGTGATAAGCCACACAGATCTCCTTGTGTCTGATTTTTCTGTTTAGATCTAAAATGTTATGAGCTCAGATGTGTTACATATACTTTTTTTTAGCTAGTATTGCCATTTCTCTTAATACAAAAATAATTCATAGAAATGTAGCTTAGTTTAATTTCATCCAAGTTTACACAGCAAAGGGCATGGTATTACAAGTTCATTTATACTTACTCCCTTGACTCCCTTTTTCAGCTTATCATCAATAAATAATGAGAGGTACTCTGGAGACCTGGAGTTGAGGTTGAGGAAGTACTCAAAGTCACCCGCAATAGTCTGTTTGAAGAGTCGATCGTTATTGAAAGATTCTTGAAGGAAGCGATCAAACCTACTCTTCAAATCCAGTAAACCCTTGAAAAAAAAAAGGTAAAAAAGAAAAACAATTTTCACTGATATGAAGTTGTAAGCTGGAAAACAGTAACAACAGACAGAGAAGACCAGATTTACAGTCAGAGATTCTGCAACGCTCTGTGTTCGGCATCGTTAGAAAGTACTGGAAATTTCATTTCCATTTTTAAATTTCTGTTGCTGCCATAAATATCTTAGAGAGGCAATTTTCAGATAAATTTGCTAAAATATTGGTATCTAATACTGGTGCAGTTTGCTATAATACACTTCTCACACTAAGAAATGTTTTTAAACACCCTTGGTAAACAGGTTGATGTACTGCATTTTTAAATCTAAAACTTAAAGGAGGTATTTGTTGCACTTGTTAAGCCTTGTCTATGTCAAGCAATGTTGACAAAGTCACTACCATAAATACAGGATATGTGAAAGCTGAGGCTAAGCACCCACCAACTGCATCCCTAGAGCTACTGAACAAGTCTGAGGAGAAAACACACTGCAACAACAGGCCTAAACTTGTCAGGGCTTTTGCCCCCCTCTAATTTAATCCAGGGATGTGTTTTGCATTATTTAGTCACGTGTTTCCTGCTGACCTTTAAGAGTCACTGTGAGCATATGAAAGGTAGATATAAGCAATAGCTCTCCAGTTATCACAGTGTGAAGTACACAGGCCTGGACTGAACAACTTCCTCTGAGCTAAATCATCGGACTCTTAACGTAATTTTTAGAGTTTGCATCATCTTCATTCAGAGCTAAAGCAATGGAGTGTAGAAGGGGGAAGCATCTTAAAATCATCTGAGCACTAAGTGTATATGACACACACAGGGTTTAGACATAACTAAGACAGCATTTGGCAGGGAGAGAAAATTTCACTTGAAATTCAGATTTGTCACAAACAACAACTGTCCACAAAAACTGTCCAGGTTAAATGACACTAAAGTTCTCAGTTCCTTAAGAAATTATTCATATGTGGTTACTTAAAGAAGCCATTCAAGAACTACTCAAAGAAGTAGTAACGTTTCTTAGGAACTCACCATCTCACTTAAAGGAATGGCCTTTAGACAGGCTAATTAATGTGTATTAGAAATTTTAAATTCAAAGTAAATCCCACTATCTCTCTGTTTACCAAGGTTAGCTTATGTCTCCTCTCCAGGAGTACACCATCTGAACAACCTGGTGTTAAACAGGAGAAACTGTTAGTACCTTAAATTAAAACAGCATTTCAACATCCCTTCAAACTATTATACGAAGTTTAAACCTAATCCTCTGGCAATGCTTTTGCAACCATCTCGCCAGTTCTGCTCAGGGTTTAGTGATGTCATGTTGCAGAAGCAGTGCTGAGCTATGATGAATGTTTTTTTCTTGATAGTATAATGCAGCTTCCATGTTTGTCTTCTTATTGCTATTGTCCTTGCAAGATTCAGCTGAACACGGCCAAGATGAGAAGTACAAGGTGGTTTCTCAATTCACAGGTGTTTCTCTCTTCTTCCATCACCTCAGTGGAAGTGATAAACCTGTCTGGGGGTTTATCAGCAATTGAATATCAACCCCTTCCCTAGGACATCTTCCTGAGATGGCTGGGGTACATACTAAGGGCTGAGCTCTGCCAAAGCATGTGGGACACAGCTGTAAGTCCTCCTCAGCTTCATTATGCTGTTTGCCTCTGTAGCAGGAAACCTTGATACCATCTTTATAATTAAGTTTATAAATCTTTCTCTGTTAATTTTTTTTATGATACCTCTTTAGGTCCATCAGAGTGAAAACTACTTCAAAGTACTTATTTTCCACATCATTTGACCCCCTCCTTTCTTTTTTAAATCATACCACCAAAACATGACAGCCCTTAATCATTTACCCAAATAAATTTCAAAGGATATTCTCTCTGCTTTTCAACAGTCCTTGAAGAGGTAATTCTTGTTCAAACCTGGTAAGAAGTTTGCTTCAGCATTGCCAGAAAATTATTAATCCAATCAAAAATGTTTTTATACTCAAATGGCTTCTTCAAATAGTAACCAGTTCTAGCACAGTTATTGTTTTCAAACAAACCAGCAGAGATTAACAGACATACATTAAATGTTTCTCATAAAGAACAGACACAAGGACTTCAACTAGACATTTAAAAAAACCCCTCAAACTTAATGTTTAATGAATATACATGTTCAGATTAAATATAAGACATCTTCCAGCTACAGAAACATATCCTTAAAGTTCAATGAACTCTTAAGATTTTATGTCCAAATTTAAATCCATCTTCCCAGAAGCAATGGAAAAGATGACAAATACTCCTGAAACATATTTTGTGATCTTGATGAATGAATGGTACACATCACTTAGTGAGAGATGGAGAACAAGAAAGAACACTCACATCTTTTAACATGCTGATGTGTTCTGTTTCTCAGAGAGACTGAGAACGAAGCAAGTAATTTGTTATGATTGATAAACACATTTACCTCTCAATCACAGTTTATCTTGCCATGAAATATTGCTATGTGATTTTTGTCTCAACAAACACTGATAGCTAGTGTTACATAAAATAATCAAAATGGACACTATAAAGCTACTTGCCAGCACACATAGAACTCACTCTGGAGACATATCATTTAGGGTAATCTAAGAAGGTCCCAGCAGTTAGATAATTAGCCTCAATATGCTGTTTAATATAAGCAGCTACCAAAAACTGAGCATGTACTTCCCAAGTAACTTCAGCCAGAGTTCTAAACATGTCTGAAAATTCAGAGAACGTACATTTAAAAAAAATTTTAAATTTTGTTTATTAATAACAATGCCTTTTGAATTGATATTAAGGTTTACCTTATAAATCCTGTTTGTGGTGAACGTGGGAATGATGACAGAAAAAGTTAAAATATTTAACTACCTGAATATAGTCAACTGGATTCTTTCCTTCTCCCTCTTCAGAAACTAGTGCTTTGCCCTGCTCTCGCAGGTATGAGCTCATGCACTCGCACATCGTCTTCAGACCATTTGGCACACGGCTGAACAACTTGTACATGCAAGCAAGGTCTGGAATCAAGAATGAGAGATTATGCAGGACACCTCTTGTGTTACATGTGTGTAACTCATTCATCTCAGAGCAAAAGATGACAATAAAAGATTCACCTAAAGTAATGAGAAGTGGCTTAGGCTAAACATGGCTTTCCAAAAGAGCAATCCATCCCCGCACATTTATGCAAAATCTTATCATAATGCAGCAAGTATTTCCACTCTACTATTTAACTCAATCAAACTAAGGCCTACAAAAGTTAAACTAATTCCTATAGCTTATGGACACCCTTATTTAAACTGGATATTAAAGAAAAAAAATGTTAAGTAGGGTATCATCACTTTCCTTTTCAATACAGTAACTATCTTTTCTTACAAATCAGAAATGTACTCACTCTGTTGCTCTATCACCTAGTAATTGTGAAGCTGCTTTAATGAACAAAGGCCATTAATCTAAGCAGCAAGTCTGTTCCCCATTCTCATGGCTTTAGTTTGAGCACCAATTTCTAAATACAGATACTACAATCCCTCTCTTCATTATGCTGCTTTAGAAACTTATGTTCTATTTCTTTCCATAGTAACTTTCATTCAGTCACTCTGTCCCACATTAACCTCTATTAGGGAAAACCAAATCAAGCCAAGCCCTTTTTTTTCAACCAGTTCAATAAGCTGCTTCTTATCCTTTAAAAACAGCCAACTCCTTCCTGCAACAATGTTCTCTCCACAAGAATTGCTCCTGCAATGCTCCTGTTTGTCTTTTACAAAAGTACTTTTTAGAATAACTGCCTGTGGGCCAAAAAAAATTCATGTATTTTGACAGATATATACTAGAGGAATGGAAGTAATAAAATGGCTCATGTAAAACTGGTAACAAAGACCACTGCAATGGATTTGTACTTTTTTTCCCAGATACCTGGTTGAACCAAAAAAACTGACTGGTACTAAATAGAATTAAGCATATAGTCTCTGTTTTAAGAGCCCTGTAAAAGGCTGAAGTGATATTCTCAGATGTTTGCAGAACAGAGCCACCAAAGTGTTTTCACAATGACACAGGAACACAATCATTAAGCTTGACTTATCCCATGTTTAAAAACAATAAGCAGTATCATAAACATTTCTGTCTCCCACATGACCCAGTCTTACCTTCTGTCTTCCCATTTTTCAGCATATGAACTAGCCCAGAGTTCTCCATTTCCACTATAGTTTTCATATGCTTGGAAATAAGCTCCCTCTCAACAACTTTCACAATAGGTTCTTCTGTTGATTTATCCAGACAATGCATCACCCGTTCTATTTCTTCATTAATTCTAGCTTCTACTTTCTTTATATATACAGAAGCACTGTTTTCAGCTAAAAATTTTTGACTTTCCATCTGTGATTAACACAAATTAATACTTTAGACTTTTTTTTTAAAGAGAAAAAGAAAACATACTAGTTATGCCAGATCAGCATTTATAAGCAAGTTCAAATCAAACACAGCATGTCCAACACATTATGCATCCAAGATTTACATACACACTTAACACAAAATGAAGGTTCTATTATGCTAAATGTGTTACATAAGGGGATATATGCAATATAAACAAGGTCTATATTTTTCATCCTAAGACAGCCTAGTTTCCAGTTACCAACCAGAGTTTTAGCCACAGGTCCAAAGAAAACAAAACAATGGGGAGAGAGAAGAGGCAAAAATTCCTTTCAAATACCAGTTTATGTCAGTTGTGATCATTCTCATTAGTGACAATGCTAAGCACATTATTTCATGTCAAACTGTTTTTATCCATACTGGTCAGCATAGTCTTTTGGTGAAAAGATGTTTTATTTTTTTATTTTTAAGGCAGAGCTAAGAAACGGAACTTAAATGAAGGTAATTAGTTTTCTTAAATTTATGTAGCATCAAAGAAAACCAGTACACAATGACATTTAAGTGGTTGTACAACATATGATTCAGCTTTTCAAAAAAGGTTGGAGATCAGAGCATACAACAGTCAGTCAGTTGATCCTGCATAAGAATTGGGAGACTGACAAATTATCTCATCTAGATATCTTTTAACATGCTCTTAAAATTTATAACAATTTCCAGCAAGATGAACATGATTACACTCAAAAAGCAATCAACTGGCTTTTCTCCTCAAAGTATCTCACAAAAAACCCTCAGGGAATATTTAAAATGTGTTATTTGGTGGCTGATCAACAACTGGAGAGCCACTTGCTTACGCTTAATTCCTTGACTCAGTTCATTTTATTACAAAAAATAGCTCACAAATCTAGATACTATGAAGGAAAAAGCTTCCTCCAAGGCAGTTTGACAGGTTTCCCAGCCTGAAATAGTTTGAACCTTTCATGCTACTGGTATTTCAAAAAGACTGTGAGGGCAATGCAGGGGTAGACTGAGTTGCATGAAATAGCCTAAAGCAGCAGGCATAAGATTAGCATAATGATTACTTCACATGTTATTGGCACCCACATCTCAAAACTACATTCAAATTATGCTAATTCTGTAGAAAATGTGTTACTTTTCCCCTGCACAGTTAGCCCTTATTTTTCTTATTTAATTTAATGGATATGGACATACTCATCAAATAAGCAACAAGTATTTAAAGGACCATCAGTTCTCACAATTCCAGGGAGTTACAACAACATTCCAAACACGAGATTAGAACACTGCCATACCTGAAAAAATTCTGCAGACATCTCCAAAAATGGAGCCTCAAAGTCTTCTTCATAGACTGACCTTCCTTCAAGACCTAGAATCATTAACATCTGGCAAGCATTTCTTATTGCGCCTCTGCCAAAAAGTAAGTTGTTAACAACTTGAGAAATCAACATGCTTGTAAAACAGAGTACAAAGCAGAATAACAACTTGTAACATGATATTAAATAAAACATAGTAATAGAAAGTCCATTCTAAATCTGTTTTGATACATGACACATTTTCAAGAAAATTATACCAGCAACGTTGTTTGGTTTTGTTCAAAACTAAAGAGCTGATAATGTTTATTAAATGTTTTAAATGCAGTGATAGGGAAGCAGATCTCAAGTTCTACTAGCTTGCAAGACTATGAAGAATATATTTCAATATATAGGAAAATAAACCAAAATACTACTTCAAAGAAAACTGCACGTGTAGGTCAGGATTGAGCAATTTAAAATAACTGCACACATGAAATTTGCTGTGCAAAGTTTAAGTATTTTTTGTTGGTTGGCTGTTTAAAAAAAACCAAAACACCCCCCCAACCAAACACGAAATAAACCCCACCAAAATAAAAATGTATCAGCAAGTTAATGAAAACAAAGGAACTGCCTCCAGAAAGAAATTTCCACTTCCTGGCAGTAGGGGACAATACACAGCTGTAGCCAGGGAGTATTCTTTCTCTTCATAAATTGCACGTTGGGCAATCTCAGTCACAGAACTGCAGCCAAAGTAGCAAGGATTTTACACATCCCCACACCCAACAGCTGTTCTGAAACTGGAGAAGCACAAGAAAACTTGCAAATTTGAAGTCCCTTCAGCTGCAGTATCTGCAGTGTGTGGCACAAAACTCCACATCTAAACTTGCCAGAGAAGCTGTGAAAGAGATTTAAAAGCTCAGAGATGCAACTCACCTACCAAGAAACAAATGGATTGAAAGGAAAAGGAATTGGAATTAAAAGAGGAAATGTAATAAAAAAATAAATAAATAGGTGCAAAAAATTTAAACCACCTCTCAATACAGAGAAAACACATGATAGCAAACAAGAGGCAGAGAATTGTCCAAACTTTGCTTTATAACTACTCCAGCACATTGTGATAATGGAGACATTTAACAAAAGTTTAAATAAAAACCATCTGATTAATATTAAAAAAATGTATTAACAAACTTCTTCATTTACCACTATGCTAAAGCTTAATGTACGAGAAATATTTCAGATTATGGAGAAATCTGAGTTGTGCAGCCTTAAGCCTAATTAATTGTTTGTGCATGTTCTTGACTCACTCATTATTTATAACTAAAGACAGTCACTTACAAACATCTTACCTGTCTACAACTTCTCCTTTCCTTTCTCTTGCAATCATATCCAGCAGAGTTTGCCGCAGGTGATCCCTAATGCAGCCGTAGCGAACTACTTGATCTCGAAAAATAATCAAGCCCAAATTGTAGACATTCTCCACATTATTTTGTTGCACATACACACGGTCCTACAAAGGCACACACAGCAATAAAACTGTAAATTCAGTGCATCTGTGCTATTCAAAAATAAAAGAGATCGATTATTTCTGTACAGTGCCTTTCTTCGTAGAAAAAAATTATGAATAACCTCAAAATTCAAAACCAATCCTCCATTTTCCAAAACTTCATTTACACTGGAAGTCTACTGCTAAAGCATGGCAGAACACATCTACAGCCTTGACACTTTTTAGTCTGGGTGCAGAGGAACCTCCAACTACTGACAAAATTCAGGACACAGTCTGAAAGAGGTCTTACTTACCTACTCAAATCCCTTCCATCCACCCCTTTCTGATCATAATTAATTTTCCTAAAATTTTTCCCACCTCCCCATGCATCTTCCTACCACTCCTTTTAGGCAACCAAAATGCACTGTTCAGTGACATCTCCTGAAAGAACATCATTAGACGAACAGAAAAAAAAGTAAAGCCAAAATGAGAAGAGTTGTAATCGCAATCTTTATGGATTGGTATTGCAAAATTGTACAGAAGGACTTCTGTTGACACCCTTCTCTCCCATTCTCCCATGAAAAAAAATTCACTTTCATTCAACTTGAGGAAATGTTATGTTTCATTATAATTGCACACATACACAAACACTCAAAAAAGAGAAGAATGGCAAAAGAATTTTTTTTGTTTCAATATGGGTTTAAATTCCATCTCCCTACATAACCTCAGTCTACAGGAATGATCAAGTTCCTCAACTATCTACTTTTTTATCCACCTACATTTACAAACTGACACTGATCCTCAGATCAGTATTCTAAGACCTCATAGCCCAAAATCCATTGTATGGAGTTGACTGAGACATTACTGAGCAGATCCTGAGTTTCTTATTGCTATCCACAGAAGGGCTCCAGAAATTTGTCTCCCCTTTCCTATTCCTCATCAACTCCCTAGAAAAGGAAGGCTATTAATAAAGTTACTAGCAGACAGAAAATGCATGTATTTGCTTAATAGTCACCTGCTGTACCAGGTAAGACCCTTCAAAACAACATTAAGAGCAGAAAAATGGTGAGCTTTTACAACCTTCTTCTGAGATGAGCAATAATTATTTTTCTTCATTTCTGTCAGGGAATAATCCATTCCTCTAAAATCATAGCTTGAGTAATTACTAAAAATACTGCTTTGCTACCATTTAAGCATCAGGATAATGATATCAGAAAAAGTTAAAGAGTTTTGTACCCACTCAAATCTGACTGGGATATGGTTTTCTGAGAATGTACATAGCTATAACAAAATAATAATAAAAAAATCAAATTCTATGAAGGAAGAAGGTCAATGTTTGAAATTGTGTATCAAGATCAGCTTCTCCACTGGTTCTGTCACCTATCTTAAGAGCTTTATCACACTCAGTATTGCAGAGTAAAGCTACTCAAAAACCTAGAAAATGAAATCATTAAAAGAACAAATGTTATGCTTCAGACTACAGAAAAAAAAATAAAAAATCACAAGTTTATATAAATTCCACAATTACAAAAAATCAGAAGGAAAAGACAGCACACAATTTAGCAGCTGAACTTACATGGTGAAGTTTTTATATATTAATTATGTGCCAGATTGCCACTTGGTGACCAGAGGAAAGCAAAACACTGGGTTCTGCTATTAATGAATGATTTCCCACTCTCTCCCTTCAGACAGGCAGCAGCTCATTTAAATGAAAAAAACAAGTTGGGAACAGGTCAGATATGCCTTCTTTGTGGCTTGTGAAGGAAGCTCAATTCTGCCTCAAAGCAAAATGTTTACTAGTTGGTCTCATGAAGTTAGTTTAGTGATACATGGTAGTCTAGGTCTTTGGAATATGTACTTCATTTTTCATTATTTACAAATGGGGTTGTTTATTTCACTTCCTTATTTACACACTTGCATCAAGAACAGAAGTAAATGGGACTCTCAAGTAAGACAAGTTTAAAATATATTTTCAAAGAGATGAAAGATAAATTAAAAAGTAACATCTCTGTGACCTGAGGAGAAAAGAATATATCATTTCCCAAAAATATTCAGGCCTCTAAAGCACGGGCAGCAGGGTATCTGAAAGGATTAAAGCCATGACTCATCTGCATAGCTTCTGTTGTGGCAGTGCTAAACAGTGCCATCACAAAATAGTAACCGCACTAGAAACTCCTCTCAGTGTATCAGCACGCCTCTGTAGTAAGCCAGACCACTCTACAATACCCAAACCAGAGCAGCAACATTAACATTTCTGATACAGCTGATTTGCTCACCCTTGGTAACAGATCACATTTACTGTTTACTGGAAGCTCTCCCAATCCAAAAAAAGTAATCATAGAGAGAAAGCCCCAGTGGGGAACAGGTTTGACTGATGAGGCTACACACTGCTGCACAGCAATCACCTCCCACAGGGAGAAGCAGCGGGTTATTAAAGGTAAGAGTAACTTTCAGAAGACAAGGGTGGAGTTTCAGACAGCAATTATTCATAAGCTACAGTCCTGCTTATACTGCAGAATTCTGATCTGAACTAAAGTTACCTACTGTAAAATATCACCAGCCACTTTTTACCCATCTCTGCACACTACCTGGATGGTGCAGCCTTCAGACACCCTTGACTATGTATATATAGTAAGTGTCTTTGATGCTAGTTCTGGAAATAAAAACAACAATTTCTCCCTTTTAGCTTGTGTGTAAGGTATGGACAGTAAGAGACACATGCCCTGAGGTCAAAACTTGCATATCCAATCTGTGGATATAATTGCTGGCTTAAAAAAAAAAGACATCATCTTTGTGCACAGCATAGATGAGAAGGGAATTCTCTGCCCCCTGAAAAATACACAGCTGTATTTGCAGGAGCAATTGTTCATTTCTGACAGTGTGTAACTGGCACTGCCCATATGCCTGTAACACAACCAGGGGTGTGACTGCTGCACTCACATACCTGAAATTGCTTTAAATTGAGCAAGTACAAGTAATAGAGAAGGAACACCACAGAATCCAGTTTAACCCAGTTTCCATCACACATTCTAAGAATTCTCATGCTCACTGTTGCTTGAAGACCGAACAACTGCACCTCCACTGCTACCATTACATACAGCATTAAAATTGTGGACATGCTTACACTGCTGCTGTGAGGTTGAATTTCAGATATGCCCAACCGTAGTGCATCACTTCACTGCTTCAACATGTATGTGACCTGACTCAGCAAAGAGGCTACTTAGAACATGACTTGGGTGCTTTGGTGCCTCACTGCTCACTGCAGACAGTGCCATGAAGTTATGGAGAGGATGACATCTACTCTGGCACTGATTATTGTAGCCTAAACATGCAAAGCAAAAGGAAGAGAGCTAGTGCTGCATCCTACAACATACACTGGAACTGCATAAACTTGAAATTCAGTCATGCAAACTGGAATGTCTCCATAAAGTCACGACAAATCTTTGCTATGCAAAACGTTACAAAACCTCACACTACACCTACAACAGATCTAAAACCAACAGACTTTCACCAGAGAGTATCACAAGAGACAAGGTAATTTAGCGCTTGTGGAAGAGGTTCTGCACATACAATGAAATCCTGCCATAAACCTCAAACAGCAAGTATTCTAGTCATTAAGTATCATAATGCAGAAACCTCAATGTGCAAAACTCATGCCTTTCTAAAAAAAGATCTATTTGAATTTATTTTTATTTCAAAAGTAGCAAAATTAAATAGGGGAAAGAGATTAAGGTGGGTTGGAGAGGTGTTTGTTTTGACTTAAATCATATGACAGCCAATGGGTGAAACAAAGCTGGAAAACAAATGCGGCATTAAAACAGAAAGAGTTTAGTTTAAGATGTACAATCGCTAGGCTGAAGTAAGAATTTAGGAGAGTAAGACCAGAATTCAAGAGGATGTTAAATGTTTTACTTTCACTGATGTCACACGGTCTGTTGGGCAATAGGTACATTTCCTGAAACTGATGGGTAATTGAGATGGGCTACAAAATAAGAGAAGGATTGGGTCATGCTCTACTTACAAACATATGATAATTGCATATATTTCTCCTGGTAGAACACAAGCATATCAATTAACAGTGCCTGGTGACTGAGTTTATACACTGTTTGGCTTTTTTAGATAAATATTTTTCCTGTCAGTTATAGTAGCTGTGCTTGAATAAAAATGTACAAACAACTTGTGACATAAGCATATCACTATAATCCTACATGTCACTCAGACTCAACATCATAAAAGAACAAATCATTCCTTATTTTATAAAGTTCTTCAAAATTGTTTCTTTGAAGAGCAGTCAGGTCTCATCTTTCACAGGTGTTCTGTCACTGTATGATTTTGTGGCACTAGCAGCCACAAAACTAATTTCCAAAATTCCAAACTTTTGGGATGAACACACACTCAAGGCTGGAAGTTTCCTGCTCTAAAGTCTCTTTTGAATGAAGAGAATTGTGTTTGACTCAAGATGACACCCCAGTGACAAAGATGAAACTGCAAATCTTTGACAATAATCCTATTATAAACTATAGCTTATACTTTAGTTTGTAATCAAAGCATGTATTTTCAATTGACAATTTGTCTTATGCCCCTCCAAGTCAAAGCAAAGAAGGGAGTCTGCCCATTCCATCAGTTCCTTGCGTTATATAGTTCTATTATAACCCCATGTTACATTACAGAGGTTTAACAGCACTCCTAAAGCTTGACAAGTTTATATAAGCATTTTGGAAGAAATATTTATAGTAAAATAGTAAAAATACAACAAAATTATTTTATTTTAGATATGTTTTTTCTGTTTCTTTGGGTCTTACTTTGGTACAAGGAAAAAAAAAATCAATGGAAGTCAAATAATTAGTCAAGCACAGGGCTCAACTGAACATCCACTTGAAATAATTAAACATGGACATGGAATATAGTCCAGAAGTATGAAAGTTTATTTTTTATTCTGTTCTGAATCTAAAAGATAACCCATGAAGTTCAATTTACACTTGTAGGAATGCTGCAGGTTTCCATCCCCTGAAATTTTGGTGGAAAAGGCTGTCTGGATGTTTGAACAGCACTCACAAGCTTTAAACCAAAGTCAAGGCATTGCTCTCTGAGCGTAAAAAATACTTGGTAAACTGGTAAACAGCTCTCCTTTTCCCCCAGAAGTGGTAACTGCAGTATGTATCCCTTCCTCAAAGAGGGAGCCCCTTGGTCCTTAATATACTGGTCAACACACTGAAACAGGAAAAGCTGATAAGCCAATTTTCTCTGCCACTGTTTGAAGGATCAAAAATTTATTGATTTTAAGAGTAGGAGATAACATTGCATTACCCATTACCTTGGAGTATCCAGCACCTTCTGTACTGAAATAATATATAATATTTGGCTAAAACACAACAGCTACTCCCCTAGAAAGCTCTGGATTCCATCTTCTAACATTTCTAAAAATTCACCACTAGCTTTGGTAGATTAATCTAATCCTTAACTATTCTTGAATTTGCCTAGTTGCATCTTGCAGCAATTGATTTGTATTTGTCCTTCACAAACAGATTAGAGATTCCAGGATTTCTCACAGCAAAGACAGTACATCTTGAAAATAATCTCTCCATCTTCCTTTCAGCAAGATAAAAATACACAAATTGTTCAGTGTCACTTGAAGGCATTTTATCCAGCCCTCTAGATTTTGGTCTTTTCCCAGCTGAAATAAAACAAAACCAACCCTCAACATGAAGGCCACTAAATCCATTAAAAAAATAACCACGTTATTAATTACTCCAAATTCTTTAACTTTTAGCAGCTTATTAACCAAAGGGGAATTCACAGCTAATACAAACATGGTCAGTGTCATAGGGTGAGATCTTTAACAGCTACAAGATGAGATCTTAACTCCAGTTTTTCAGCAGATAGAGCACAATTCCAGTTAATTACCATTTTTGACCAAAAAATTGCCATCATTATCTGTCCTTCACTGTCTAATACTGCATAAAGTACTATCTGTAGTATGATATTTTGGCAAAAAATTATTTTATTTAAAAAGCACAGCATCTCAACAAGTTTTTTTCTTCTTTGTCACGTCAAAGCCTTTCGTTAGAAGCTAAGCAAAAATACTCTTCTGCATCCTAGAGCATGCCCACCATTATGGGAATTTAAATACATACCAACTACCTAAATTGTAACACAATCCAGAGACAAAAATGTTAAGCCTTCTCTCCAAAAACAAAAAACCTTTTCTGTTTAATGTAGGTAAGAAACTGCAAGCCTGCAACCAGAGATCACATTGTCATCTATGTACAGCACCATCTTGTACCAAGCTCTGTATGAACAGGAAAGGATTCAGTTAGAATTTAACATTCAAAGTCACACACTGTACTAAAGTTATCCTCTTCAAATCCTTAACCTTAAAGAACAACTACACTGGAAGTCTGAGGAGACTTTACACCATTCTTTCCATAGTAAGAAAACACTGCTACATGAACTACAACATGCAAATCACATCTATAACCTGCCAGAATGGGTCTGACCAGCTTAGTTTTTAAGAACTACAAAGTTCAACCATTTTTCAGATTAATTTTTCAAGTGATAATGAGATAATCTAAAAGAAGAAACCAATTACATTTGGTCAAACACCTGTGCATACAAGAGTACTGCACGGGAAATTCAAAACAAGGGACAGAGAACAGTCTTGGGAAAAGGAGTGGTAAGCAAGCCTTGCTTTTTATCTCTCCATTTGATTTGTTTGGATTTGTCAAAAGACAATTTACTGCACAGCTAAATGTGTGAAATAGCAGAATACCCACCATATACATCAGAATGTCTCTAATCATCACCATTGCTGTTTGATGATCATTCCACGCTTGGTTTAGTGTTTGTAGAAAGTTGTTATTCAAGGAGTTTAACACATCTTCTCGCACCTGAAGTAAAAAAAATAATAGATTGCCATAAACTCAAGTCAGTTTCTCCTGCAGCATTTAAATCTTAACAAACTTAGCTTCAGCACAAATTTCCTTGCTCCTCTATGAACTTTTCTGTGGAAAAATATGACTTCACACATGTAAGAAAAATGAGACTAAAACCAAGAAGAACAAAATAAACATGGATATTAAATTTCAAAGGAATTCCTGCAATCTTAAATGTTAATAGTATTTTTTTACAACTCTTCAAAGGTTTTATCTCCTATGTTATAGTGTTTAAAGAAATACTAACTTTACTATCACAAGTAATTTCAGAATACTGGGTAGTAGCAGTCAATATTACAAACAGGAACAAGTACAGGTGAAAAATTGGCCATGATGACATTTAGAGAGACAAGCTGAGACAGCATAAAGTTACAGCAAACAACCATCACTTGGTAAAGACCAGATTCTTACACTGACGGTCCATACTCTCCAGCAATGAGAAAAAAAAGTCATCTTTGTTTATACAAATGTATTTGCTCATTGATTCATCTGTCTCAACTTCAGACTTTACGCCTCTTTGCCACTACTACTCCTGCTAATAAAAAAAGAGCATCCAGTTTCATATTTTGATTTTATGCAGCAGAAATATACTACAGTGCTCAAGCTTTAAACTCATGTAAAGGAGAAACCCATGGGAACGTAAAAAAATTATTCCAGAGTTAACAAAATGCAGGAATTGACTTTTGACATAACATGCAGAATATATTCTGTCCTCACTGTAACCCAACAGAATGTATTCTCACATTTACAGATCTGCACTTATGCTTGGGTGAGTGCAAGTTTCAGCACAGAGAATTCAAAGAGGAAAATAAAATGCACACAGCAAGCAACCACAAACTGCACCAACATCACATGCAACCACCTGAGAGACTTCATTCTGTTAAAGTTTTATGCAGTTATTAGGCCAAACCAGCATAACAAGGAATTCTGTCTGCCACACTACTATATATACTCCATAAACTTAGATGAGCAAACCAAAGACAGAGCATGGTACATCACACAAACACAATGGTCTCTTCTCAAGAATCTCTGAAGCTTATCCCAACAATATTCACCTTGTTCCTGAATCTAGGCAACACATATCTGTAGGTTGTTCAAAGCTTTCTGAAGTCTTCAAACACCCACTCTGCAGACCTGAGCAAGGCCTCTCCTTTTTACTTTTGGAAAACATAATATGCAGTTATAAGCACTGCTTAGCTGCCTCATTCTTTCTGATCATGACCATCATTTACCCTTTGGTCTCCCAAATGTGTGCTCTGTTAACATCCAATCTATGTAGTTTTTAGCCAAAACATAAATATGCATTAAAAACTTCAGCAGACATACTTGTGAAGAGTATGCAGAACCTCCCAGCACAAGAGAAACACACGTGACATGGTTGCTTTCACTTCTTTGGCCAGTATGTAATACCATCAAAAACATTATTTGGTAGATCACCCACACAGGTAAAATTTACCAAAGCATGATTAGCTTATAAGCACAGATAACCAGGGACATTAATTTTACAACACTTTTTTCAAACAACACAGAGGCAGTGTTGTTTGAAAAAAAATCAAGCACCAACTGGGAGCAAAAGGGGGTTCTTGTCAGCAGGTAGCAGTGATGAATTGCTTCCAAGCAGACACCTGAACACTCAAGAGCAGTTCCACCTCTGCTCCATACAGAATGTTATGTGGTTTTCTGGAAATGTGTTTTAAAGTCAGGAATGGGTGCTGTACAACAAAACTACTTCAAGAGTATCTCTTCTCAGTGACATCCTCCAAGGTTTATTTTAAGCTGCAGAGAGGTTTGGGAAGCTGTTCTTTTAGTTGCTACAAAACCCACCC
Source organism: Corapipo altera (assembly GCF_003945725.1). Classification (NCBI taxonomy): domain Eukaryota; kingdom Metazoa; phylum Chordata; class Aves; order Passeriformes; family Pipridae; genus Corapipo; species Corapipo altera. The sequence continues at coordinate 5,134,359 of NW_020884902.1, read as the reverse complement.
AAATTATTTCTTACAACAGTTGTCTAGTTAATAAGTGCTCAAAACATTCCTTGTATAGGCCATGAATACAACAATGTTACAGGAAAACTACTATAACGCACACAACATCTTAGCTATGCAAAGATGGAGAGTCAAACCACTTCGGTAGAATAAATAACCTGAAGTAAAAAAACCTGGATATCCATACTCTTCTACAAGAGAAGACAGCCCTTCAGAGAAACAGATGCTACTCTTCCAAAGCCTTAGGAAAATCTCAGTCTCAAAGATTTTTATCAGCAGAATGTTACTATGAATTAGCGAAGCTTGTAGTGATTTCTGTGACAATATTTGCAGCTATACAGTAAATTGGCAAGGGAAGCCAGTTTAAAGAAGACTGTCCATAAAAAGACTTACTTGAAAATAAATTAGCAGCTTCATAATCTATGTAAGGTCTTCTTATAGTTGCAATGATGAAATCCAGTGTGTAACTTCAGGCTCAACTGCATTTTGATACAGATCTTCAGGAAATACAGAACCCTTCCTCCAGTCTCTTAAGAATAGTTGGCAGAAGCTTTCAATACCTTTAAATAACTCTTTATCAAGTGTACACAAAGCAGACTTATGGCCTAGTATTTTCTCTCTTACAGTGCCCGGTCTGATGCAGCAGCACAAATAGTTCAATTATGTAATTTCCACTACTGTAAGGACAGCCAGAACCTTCTATGGGGAGCAGCAGTAGAGAACAGCACTTTCTGAACTAACGTCTCAAGCCTTCAAAACTTTTATTATGGAGTTTCTTTACCTTCTACAAAAATCCAAGTAGTCTAAAAGACCGTATTCTAAAATCTTAAGAGTCCCAAGTAAGTTAACAGATTAACTATGACTTTACCAGAAATGTCTGTTCATCCCTGCAGCTGCTATCCTACTGCTGAAAGAAAAAAACCAACACTGAAGAACACTGATGATTCTGAACTGTTACTTACTTTCTGGCAATTCCCTCACATTCTTTTGCCCTCCATATAATAGTAGACTTGCAAAAGATCATCTGAAAACATCATTAAGAAAATATAAAGGCAGATAACACTTCATACACTGTCAGTCAGACTTACAGTACACCCTAATGCTCAATGGGTAATTCGCCTCCTACACAACTTCTCGTGTCATTCCTCCCTATTCGTTGATGTTATAGAAATAATTTCAAATTCCCTGTAGGAGATGCCTCTCTTATCTCTCCCCTTCTCTCTGTGACAACACAATAGCAAATTCTAAAGCTTGCAAAGGATCCCAGACACAACCGAGTCCCAGAGCAGACATGCTTCCTTCAGCCCACACCTTCTGCACCAGCACCCCACACAATTCCTTCTGCATTTAACACTGCCACAGTGACCAGCTCTGTGCCCTCCCTCAAAAACACTTTCTTGCATGCTTGCCTGTATTATTATTCTGAAATAGCAGGTACTGTCCCTACCAAACTCCACCAGCTGTATCAATTCTGGCACGGCAGCACAGAAAGGGAGAAATCAGTGAAGTACCTGATGCACAGGAATTAAATACTTGAATTAAAATGAAAGGCTTCAGGACTTTCAAAATTCAACTGTATTTTTCAATAGGTCTACTTGTACCCTACTTAAATAATGAAGTCAATACACAGGTAAAGACAAGTTTTAGCATGTCCTTACCCTGTAGTAAAAACAGGGTAGTTCAGGACAGCTGACTCCTCTCAGTGATGCAGAGTACCTGCCTTTCTATTGCCCTCATCATGCAGCCAGAACCTGGTGATTAGTACTTACAAGCCATTAGGGTGTGCAAGTTCAAAACCAAGCACACTTGAGAGTAACTCACTTGCAGGAATGTATCTTGTATTGATTCCATCTGCACCTATCATTTTATTTACAATTAAACAGGCTGTAAGGACAGTACACTGTATTATGTCCTGTTGTTGAGAAGTTAAATGCTTATAAGAAAAGTATTTGGTTTCTATTTAAAATGCTGAATAAGCACAACTTTCTACTAATGGTTAAATAAGCATAAAGTGTAAACACAGCTCCTAACCATGTCTCACCAACAATACAAGTTTGTGCTTTCCAAGCTTTAAAGCTACTTGTAAAAACATCTGAACATACACGTTGCCTCTACCCAGTCTCTTCATCTATTCCAAATTAACCAGCAAGACAGGAATACCACAGGAATGTAGCTTTTTTGTAAAAAGATAATCAGCAGATGTAGACAGCAAAGGACAATAATGTTTCAAGGATTCTAGCAATCTCAAATTTGGGTTTGGCTCCTCAGCAGTGCTCCCTGAATTGAGTGTAGTTCTTCAGTTAAAACTGACTCACTTCTGCACATTTTCATTTTTATAAAAGTTATGAAATTTAATGAACATTTCAGTTGGCAAAATCCCCCTCTCCTAAATTCTAGCATTCACCATTGAGTCTCTGAATAGAAGTTTACAAAGACTTGTGATGAGAGGATTTATTGTTAATTAGCTACTTAAAATTTAACAGAGAATTGCCCTTGGAAGAGACAGTGAACAGAAAAGATTTCTCTAAAATTTCTGTGACAAAGTGTGAGGTTAAACAAAACTTTTTTTTTTATCTATCTTACCACAAGCACTAATGGCACAAACATAAGATGTCATTATAGAACTGATCCTATTCTTAGTAAACAATGCACTATTTTTTCCATACTTCCATCTATAACTACCTCAACATAATATCCCCAAGTTAATACTCAAAAGGGACAAGGAGTAGCTTTGAGCCTACAGAAGTTTTCTTTATTGTTCAGAAATTTTTAGCAGAAGTCACATTTTCTTTTTTTTTTTTTAGTCTTTTCCTTGGATTATTTAATTTATAGGACAGCATCATCAGAATAATTTAGCCTTTACAACAATTAACTACTAAAATTCAGTAGTTAAAACTTTTTATTTAAAAAAATCTTGGTCATCCATGTTTATGATACCAATACAAATGGTTATAATTTGCTGAATCACATTACAGATCAGAGTACTAGGTCACTGGAAAAGACTTTTTTTTAAAGCATCAAATATGATAGTATTAAGCATCAGAAAGGCACTAGTCTACACTGCTATTTGTGCAGTCATCTCACCCAGTGCAGTGAAAGTACAAACTCAGGATCTTCTGCTCTTTTGTTAGTTTTCCATAATCAGCACTTCAGAATAATTAATTTTGCAAAGGGATAATTTTTAATATGCAAAATAACTAGGAACTAAGATAAGAAGTTGCAGAATACCTAGTAACAAAGCATCTCCCCTCAAATTAAACCAGCATAAACTAAAGCCTAGGAATAATAAAAATTTAGTGTCATATTATTACATATAGACTGTAAACATAGGCATATACAAGGCATAAAAAGTCTCAGATATTTGCCACATTTTATATGAATAGTACAGATTATGCATGCACAGATTATGAAAACAGAAGAGTTTGAGAGTTACGGATGTGCTACAATTATAGAAAAGAGCCATAAATTATCCAGCCACTTCATACAGGATGTGTCCTCTCATGCAACAGTAAAAAAGTCCATGTTAGAAGCAGTTTTAGACTATACTTGTTCAGAGCACACCTTTGAAACTAAGATTTTAGAAAGAAAATAACACATTTCTCATCCACAGCAGTAACTCCAGCTGGAATGTACAAAAAACTCCCAAGAATTCTGCATTATTTAGACATAAACCTCCCATCCATTCTCTGTAATTCAGCCATAAATAATCATCCAACACACATGACGGTGTACAACTTTGCTTTTCAGATGTTGTAAAAACAGTCAGTATATGGGGTCAGAGTGGACATGTGTCTTTCTTCAAAGATAGGCAGATATGGAGCAAGGCAGGCATCTCTCCAGCCTTGGAATTCCAATTATCCCTAAATATTACATGGACTCCTAAAAAGTGAGTTTTAACTTCGTTCAATTACATACTTATTAAATCAATTCTAAACTTTTCTCTCAAAGACAGGAGAGGTGGTTCCATGGTTTAACATGAGACCTAAAGAGTCCTTTTCTCTGATGATACATCTTCAGAAACAAGATGCATTCAAAAATGCATGTCATTTTGACCAAATTACATGGTTTTGCAAGGGCCGAAATGATAGAATACAGACTGCTCAGGACTTTTGTTGTTGCTGAGCTGATGTTTTTGAACAGTGCCTACTGCCTCTTTAAATAGCATAATCCTACCACAACTCCCTCATTAACTTGTGAATTAGTTCATTAGCCCATAACAAACAGGTTCTTACCCTGGTATTTATTTTGTTCCACAGATGAAAAAACTGACTCAAAAACAACCCAAAATTTGGCCTAAGAAAATCACAAAATGCCACCAAAAAGGCCATAAACCTTTTAAAAAAAAGATCCCCAGCTCTCAAGAGTTATTCTTCAACAAAAGTTGTTTCCTGTTATACACTTTCACACACTTTCTATTGTCTGTCCTCCATTAGTAACTTACAAAAACCAGTACCTGGAACACCAAGTCATTTGAGCTGGGTGTTAGCTCTATGCTACTGTTTCTGAGAGAAGCTACACAATTGCAACACAGGGCAACATTATAAAGTTAGATATTTTTGTCCTTTAAATAACTGTTCAGAATTCTTTCCTATAAGATACTTCCATTGTAATTAATAAAACGACAAACCTTGTTTATTAGATGCTCAGTGACCACTTCTCTTAGTCCAGTGTAGAGTTTTTCCCCATGTTTATGTAACACCATTGTATATGCATTCCTATACAGCTCCTCAAAACTGAGACCGCTATTGTTCTTACGCTGGATCTCTTGGATTGCATTTTTCAGAAGATCCCAAATGCTGTTCACATATTTCTCATCCATAGTCATCTGTAAAAATAAAACAACATGTTATTGTTTAGAATCAAAAAAGAATATAGATAATAGAAAGTAATTGTTCTGCCACATCTTGTTGATTTTATTATCACAAGGTTTCTCAAACTTTATTGAAATAGTGTTTATGAAACTAGCAAGGATTTAAAGAAATAGTTACGGAAATTGTAATTTGTTAAAGTTTAATGCTTTTTCCTTTCAGAGTTGAAAATCCACAGAACCCAACTCCAGAGCCTTTTTAGGTGGAAAAGCAGGTATTCATGGACATGAGTTTCTTCCCTACTCTTCCTCCACAGTGCTAACAATGGTGGATGGTTAACTCTCATCCCATATTACACGTTACTTGGTGCCTCCTAAATTGTACTGCAACACTAATCTGCTTCACCAGACCCCAAATCAACCTGTATAACAGATAATGTCTGACACAGAGTTAGCAAACTTAGTCATCTGCTTGATCCCACTAGGTGCTTCAAAATATGTCAGATAAAACAGTATCTGGGATTGCAAGTAAGTGTAGCAAAAGATTATCAGACGTCAGGATTGCTCAAAGTTTGTGAGTCAGTTTGGTTTAGTTTATATGAAAACAGGAACTGAGTTACCATTTTACACCTAAAGAAAAAGGATGAAGAGTGAAGAGAAAAAAGCTGCTATTCCCACAGTTACTGTGGAAAAAGAAAATATCCCACACACCAATCCACCAATATCCCAGATAACAGTCTACCAATAACATCAAAGTAGCCTTTAAATAAGAGCTAAAGTAGTGAAAGAGTGAAGAATAATGGTATGACATTACAGAGGAAAATCATGACCAGCTGAAGTCTACCTCTCCTTCCCCTTCCACCTAAGAACCATTAATAGAAGAAAAATATGGAAAACTAGATTTGACTGCATTTGTAATCAAACACAATTATTAGCAGAGTTTTTTTCATAACAAGTACATTTTTACATGTATTTTCAAGATATCATATATCAACTTCTCTAGGCATTACAAATAAAAGTACAGATCATAATAAAGAGAAGCCATTCATTGCCTTGGGAGGGAATGGGTTGCTGAACAAAATCAAAACAAGACACACAACACACAATCTTCCATCCTGCTTGTCTTCTGGAGTTTTGGTTAAATACAAAGATTTTTATGATAAAAATAATCCTATCACTACTTTTCCCACTTCTCTGATACCAGATCCACTAGACTCTATGTACCAAAAACTTGAGATGTGGTGTTAGATATACAAAAATTCTTAGCTCCCCATCTCCCAAAAGTAAAGCCTCAAAGTAGCAGAGGAATGGCGGATGGAACGTCACGTGTCCCTCCACACTTTTTGCTTATTCTGCTATGTGTAATACTGAAAGGTCAGTAATTCTGTTTTTAATTTGCATTTGCTACATTGGTGCCTCTTCAGGGAAATTATTTTCTAAAGCCTTCCTGAACCAGCAATTTTACAAGTACTGATAATGAAGGCAAGCATTTAGATTTGCAGACAGCAATCCAAGTAAAAGCTTTTCAGCCTTCTTTTCAAAAAAACGAGGTTTTGTTTTCAAACAAAGCATAGACTCAAACCAACACCTCCCAATGTCCTTTCCTCCCCTTGCTAATCAAGAATCTCCAAGTCAACACGACCTTTTTATCTCAACTGTGATTTAACTGCACACTGTATTTTAGAAAAGGTGTGATCTGTATAAACCCAGCAAATCACGGAGGTGTTACAGCACTGCTGCTCCTGGGCTGGTCACAGTGAACACCTCTGTGTGTTACAGATAAAGCAGCACTTGGGATAACTCAGATCTGCTCAGGAAAAAACTAAAAGTGAACTGTTTAATTCTTCTACTTTTAATCCAAATGCTATAAAAACAAAGGAAAGACTGTAATGTTATTTGCTCCAAACTCACTGAATACAAACATGAACATTGAGCTTTCTGCCACTTAACAATTGACACACCACAAGCTGCTCTGCTCTGGAAGCACAAGAAAGGTCCATGAAAGGTAATTTTAAGGAGTACACACCTCCATGGGATAAATATACAGAAATATTTGAAAAAGTATTATAAACTTATTACCTTTCAGGATTAAGAATGAAGGACTCTGCTTTTCAGTGCAGCTTCCTATTCTGCTGATGACTTAGATTAACATCTGTGAGGTTTTATGGCAACAGGTTTGCTCAAGTTCTAGGATATCAAGTTAGAAGAGCACTGTCTTCCAAAAAAGCTCTAGCACAGCTGGCTTATTTGCAGCAGTGTTTTCTAACAAAGCAAAGACTCCTAACACTTTAAATAATTCCATTCTATTTGGCAGTAAGTCACTGCAGTAAAGTTTGAGCAAAAATGTATTATTTCCTCTCCACTGCTGAAAAATTGTGTACCATTTGAACAGAAGAGGTCTTCTTGTACTCTCAAAGGTACATAAGATTTGCAATGGCTAAATCTACCCTTGGATTATTTAACTCACAGGTTCATCTCTTTTCATCCCCTTTCCCTAAGTCAGGCTTGTATGCAGACTTAAAATCCAAACAACTAACCAATAAATACGTTTTTGATACTACTCGAACACTTTGCCATTTTTCAAAATTCTGTACAAAAGCATCTCTGAAAACACTATTAGAGAACTGTGACTCAACAGGGAAAATTTATGCAACTCTCTGGATCTCTACTCTATGAGTGATAGATTTCCACAAATATGAATACAGAATTAGAGCCCTGCTGTTTTTCCATGTTCATTCCCAGATTTCTTTTAATGGTTATATTTTAAAAGTGAACTCCACATTTTTAATACAGTTGCCTTGCTCGTGTCATGTATTGTTGCAGATTTAGCAGAACCCAGATTGCTGCTTCTGCAGGTGCTTTGAAAAAAACCCAAAAACCCACACAGGTCTGGAAAGACTTTCAGAAGCAAAATCCCATTAACTTCAGTAGTGTCTACACCCAGATTCACCAAGATAGTAAGAAGCCAGTGTCCAAATAGAGGAAATGTGTTAATGTACTCCTGCTTATCTGAACATTACCTTTCTTGGGGAATGGGAGAGAGACCAAGTCTGTTATTGGCAGGAGAGAGAGCTGTTTATAAGAAGCCGCTAGTTGGAAAACTTCCACAAACCGCTGCCCAAATGCTAATGATTCAAAGATGCAACTCGAACACAAACATCTGAACTCAGAGCATAGCACAAGGACATCTTGAGGAAATTAGACTAAAATGTCAGTGTACATGAAAGTGCAATCATCTCACCAAGAAAAAAAAAAAAAAAAGTCTGCAAAGGACTCAAAAGGTCCTTTATTCCACAGTGCAGGATCAGATACTCTCAAGCCCCTTCCTTTAACAGTGTTTGTCTACCATATTAAAAATTACCAAGACCAAATAAACAATCACTGCCAGCAATCTATTGCCATTATCACCCGAAAAGCAGGTAAAGCTGGTAACAGTCCTGAATAGACTTCTCAGTGTCTCCCTCCCAGAAGTTGACACTACAGGCACCTGTTTGAGTAACTTACTGGCATCAATCACAACAGAACAGCTCAATTCTAGGAGTTTTCTGATTAACATACAACTTCATACAAAATATTATCACCCTCCTTCTAGTCATGTAGGTCAAAGGGAAGTGCAACATCCTGTCCCTAGGGAGCAGGAACAACTCCATGTGTTAAGACCTGCTGAGGCCAACTGGCTGGAAAGCAGATTTGTCAGAAAAGAACCCAGAGCACTTGACAGACATCAAATTGAAGATGAACTAATGGGTCTCTGAGGCAAAGAAGATTAATGGTATTGTGGGTTGCATTTGGAGGAGTGTTGCCAGTAGGTCAAGGGCTCTGTGCAGCACTGGAGAGACATATGTAGAGTAGTGTGTCCAGTTCAAGGCTCCCCAGTACAAGAGAGACCTAAACATACTGGAGAGAGTCCAGTGAAGGGCCACTAACCACCCTCTGGAGCACCTCTCACATGAGGAAAGGCTGAGAAAGACAGCCTAGGGAAACCCTGAAGGGATCAAATCAGTGCATACAAAAGCCAGTGGGAGGGTGTACTGAAGGGGGAGGGAACCAGCCTCTTTGCAGAGGTGCCCTGTGACAGGACTAGATACAACAGGCACGAACTGAAACACAGGAGATTCCCCCCGAACATCAGGAAAACTTTATTGTGAGGGTGACCAAGCATTGGCACAGAGCCCAGAGAGGCTGTGGAGTCTCCATCCTTGGACATGGACTCAAAAGCCATCTGGATACAGTCCTGAGCAACCAGCTCTAGGTGACCCTGCTTAAGCAGTGGGGCTGGACAAAGTGACGTCCTGAAGTGGTTTCCAACCTCAATCCCCCTGTGATCTGGTGATACACACTACAGCTGTACACCGAGGAAGCCGGAAAACCAGGGCTCCTTGAGTAAATGTGACCTTTTAAAACTGCCAGTACCAGTCTTCCAAAGGAAATGCATTGAGGGATAACAAAGGTGAGCAACAAAATACTTGTGGTCCCCAGTGGAACCAGGCATTTGTTCCCTGGCTTATACCAACTGCAGTCAAAGAACAACACTAAAACTCTCAGACTCACAAAAATCCAACAGATGGAAATTACTGCTGGAAATTCTTTGCACAGAAATAAATGCTTTGGGGTGTAATTTCCATTCTGTACACTTTAACTTTTACAACAGTTCCATTTGGATGTAACTTCATTTCATATTCTTGTCAGTTGATTGTTTCACCCTTAACACTACAGAGCTTTCTCCTCTTACTTATATAACCATGCTCCAAGTGCTGTGAACTGCAAGGAAGAGTTACAGGGGTAAACTGTTAAGAGCCTGCTGATTCTAGAAGGTTTACACCAACTTACTTTTACTGAAAGTAGCTATTTAGTCTTCTTACCAAGAGGTGGTTAAGAAAGAAGTGAGGAAGAGGTAAATAGATGTCCCATAGAATCTCTGTAGGAGTATCCACAGAGGTTTACCCATCAGCAGAAACAGGAGACACACGAACTAGTACTCTCAAGACTAGTGACCACAGACAGCTTCTTATCCTTCTTGAAGAAGAAATTTCTAGACAAGTTCTATGAAGTTCCCACAAAGATCTCAGACCAGATAGGTCATTGTTAATTCTCAGAGGTTCTAAACAGACTGCCAAAACACTTGTAGGACATTTTTACTTTCAGAAAAGTCACAAACACCACTACTCACTTTTTCTACAGAGTAGCTACAGTGTTTATCACCATTCTACAAAATACAAGGTGAAAGATGTCGATCTGAAAGGGATTACTTTTACAGAACAGAGTTTCTCAAAGTTTTCAAAAAACGCAATCATCTGCCTCATTCCTTTCTATGACATCATTTACAGGTCCAACACCACAGAGCACTGGAATGAGAACCAACAGAAATTACAGAATGCAGGTGTTTACCCTCTCTACCTTGGAAGGAAGTGAGTAGATACCAACAATTATAGTTAGTCAGCAGTGCTGGGAGTAAACATTTGCACCTAATAATTGCAGCCTATTCTCACTCCCCCTGTTCCCATCCCCCAACAGACAAAATGAGCAGGGTCTGATTGTCATCTAAAGCTGCCACCATGGGGTCCTGACCCACAGTCCAAGAGGCAAGGAAGACTCCCACCAATGGTCTTCAATTCCACTGCAAGACGGGACATTCATCAAGATGGTATTAAATAGTCTGTTACACAATAACTCAGCATCCTTAGCCCGTATCCTTCATTCGGAATGAAATTTGGCTGAGGTTACCCAGAAAAGGGCAAGAGCAGCCCATTTCCTGCCTCAGAATCTAATCACTACTTGAATTTTTATAAACCCTTTGAATATTGTTAATTTAAAAGACAAGAATTTACAGTGACAGAGATATATTGTCTAGCGTTTGCTCCAAGAATATCTCTGAAAAATGGCACATTAAGATATAGAACTACATATTCTTCAAGTACAGGGCAGATAAAATGTACTTCTATTAATGACAAATGAAGAGCTCAATATTAAGACTTTTCTGAAGTTTTCATCACTGTGTAAAAATGAGCATATCTGGAAGATGTTGGCTCACAATCTCTTGCTCTCACATTGGTTACATACGCTTTCTCACAAATAAAAACAACCCGTCTCTGAACAACTAAAAACATCAGGCACGAAGTTCCTCAATAGTCTTGTCTGAACAGGTTGACTGTTACACACCAAAACATGACTGGAAGCTAAGAGGAGCATGAAGAAAGTAAGGGTCACACTGTCTCACTGCTGTTCTCCTGCATCTGGGCTATTACTTCACTCTGGACATCTGTCGAAAGAGTCACAGGGAAGTCAGAGAAATGTGCTACCAAAACTAGCCCTAATAAGTAGGCTTTGCTCCAAGGTGACCTTCATCAGCAATCGAAGATGACAATACAGTGTTATCCACATCTCCTAAGGAGTGTCAGGAAATGCCTATTACACTATTACAGTCCCTCAGAGGGTGTGGGGGGTGGTGGTGGATCTATGCCTACAGATTCCCCTGACACCTGCCAGTTATCATCTACAAGATTAAATATTGACACCATTTTTAGGATTTGTGTTTTCTTCTTCACTCATCCCTTGATATTTAAGCCTTACCCTTGTTTGGGTAGGCAAACACTACACTAAACTTCTCCAAATTCCTCCTGCAAGGAATACTCATGGCACCGTGTTCCTTCCAGGCTCAGAAGATGAGCTGAGCAACCAGTGCTGAGAGTAATCCCCTAAAGGCCAAGGGAAGAATCAAGTCCAGTCTCACCCTCAAAGAGGCTCCAGCCTCTGCAGGGAGGGCTCCATGACAATACTCTACCACTAATAGAAATACAGGAACTCTAATATCCAATTCTCCTTCCCAGGCTTTACTCAGCAGAAGCAAGCAGAATACGCAATTAAATCAAAAAGGAATTCTGTCAACTGAAACATCCAAGAGCTGTAGGATTTTAGGTAAAACACACTCTTTATCCACTTTGCTTGAATGGGCTCTGCAGCACTGAAAAGCTACTGGCGTAGCATGGGGTGGATGGGTTAAGTGAACTAAAAAGTGACTGCTCCTTGAAAGAAAGAGTTGTACCTCCTGCACAAGGATTCAGAGGTTTGGTTTACCTCCACAGCATTGTCTCAGAGCGTGCTGCTCTCATCACAAAACAAGTGCTGCTTTGGGTGGAAGCTTGAAGAGGAATGGAATTGGTTGGTTGGTTTTAAGCTTTATAGCAAATTGTAATATGCTCCAAGAACTTCCTTTTCCAAGTAAATTTAAATGCCAGAAAAAAAAGATTTGTTCCTCCTCTCAAAAGGTAACACTTGTCTGCATTATAGGTAGGCCTGACAGGAGTTTCACTACACAACAGCAATTTAACAGCCTATATGAAAAGTTTAAAACAAGTCTTTAATAGAAAATGTCATACTGCAGCAATAGTTTTGACATGTTTAGGCAACTGAACAAATTTAAGGATCAGATATTAATTTATCTTTTCTATTTCAGGAACCAATTCACAAGAATGGTACTGAACTCATCTCAAACTTGTCAACATACCTCTCTTACTCTAGGTTTCAACTTCTATTTAATACAGTTCCTTCACTTTTCCCAAATGCCCCTCCTCAACTTCAGTCTTGCAAATATGTGGAACATAATATGCTAAAAGGGAAAAAATGAGAAAAACAACTCCTCCCAACCACCTGCTTCATCTGAACTATGACTATGAACTATATAAGTCTGAACAGCCATCTCTTTCAGATAAACAAGGCAAAAGATAACCTAAAGGTTTTTGTTTCATTTCTTTAAAAAACAAAAACAGAGACAGTCTGAAGAAGCAAACAAATAAATATAAAGGTACACAGTGGTGATTCTGTGAACATAAACAACTTTCCTCTTACAGACCTTCACACACTTCCCCAACACTAACTCATACTAAGTGTTTGTGACTACTAATGAGGAACTACAAACTCAGTTACACTCTCCAAAAATCAACTTAACGGGTTCAATTTGCAACTTACGATGCTCAATTTACCAAATGCACCTTCAGTCACTCTCATTGATATAAAGAACTCTCAATAACACAGACAAAAGCAGAATATTACTTGTCTGAGTGGGTCAATGAAAAAGGAATGCTAGCTCATCAATCTCATTTTTCATCCAGTTTGTATATGGACTCACAAAGTCTTTAAGTTTCTGTATAAAAACTGTATCAGTTAGTTAAGTAACAACATGGAATATTCAGTCAGTAAACACTGCTTCTACCATCACTTATACAAAGCTTAATAGTCTTTTACACACTCATCTGTCTTACTAATTATTTTCCACAGGACCTAAGTGCCTTGAAATACACCTGTGCTTTAGTCAGCAAGGACTGATGGATGTTGTCCTCCAACAGGGTTGGATACTGAGGAAAAGCAAAGGAAACATACCAAAACTAACTTCTCAACAAACTTTCTAAGGTGCTACTAATTACACTAGAGACTTTATTCTACTTTTGCAAGCTTTGCCCAAAGAGGATAGCAAAATAGTATTTAATAAAATACAGAAATCCAAGTTTTTAAATTCCCTCTTTTTCCCCAGCATCTGCGGACAAACCTCAATGCCTTTCCAAATATCAGAAGACATGAGGTGTAAAATTAGCAAATCTCCCCCTGCCATCATGCAAGCTTCTCCCCAATCTGACATTACAGTATGAAAGTTGTTTTTAAAAAAGTTGTATTTAACAGACCACAATTAACTGGTTTTGTTCAAGTTTCTAGAAGAACTGAACTGGTAAGAGGCTAAATATAGGAAGTTCTAGTTCAAAAGATAGTTGTCACTGCCACAGAATGGAAGTGCTTATACAGCCAAAATAGCAACATTGCCTGTATTATTAACCAAGGTTCTTTTAAAAACATTCAATGACATTTCCACAGTGCTCATTACTATGGCACCTGAAAATGGAGGAGGATTATAAAGCACCCATAATGAAACTACTTATTTCCTGAGAACACTTCAAACTATCAATAGTAAAGAAGAACTGTCTATACCGCTGAAACCTCTCTTACTTACTTGGAATAGAATCATAGAATCAGATGGGTTGGAAAGGACCTCTGAGATCATCAAGTCCAACCCTTGATCCACTACCACCACAGTTGCTAGACCATGGCACTAAGTGCCACGTCAAGCCTCATCTTAAAAACCTCCAGGGACGGAGAATCCACCACTTCCCTGGGCAGCCCACTCCAATGGTTGATTACCCTCTCTGTAAAGAATTTCTTTCTAATGTCTAACCTAAACCTCCCCTGGCGCAGCTTAAGGCCATGCCCTCTTGTCCTACTGCTGCTTGCCTGGGAGAAGAGACCAACTCCCACCTGCCTACAACCTCCTCTCAGGTAGTTGTAGAGAGCGATGAGGTCTCCCCTGAGCCTTCTCTTCTCCAGGCTGAACAACCCCAGCTCCCTCAGCCTCTCCTCATAGGACTTGTGCTCCAGTCCCTTCACCAGCCTCGTTGCCCTTCTCTGCACCTGCTGCAGCACCTCAATATCCTTCCTGAACTGAGGGGCCCAGAACTGGACACAGCACTCCAGGGGTGGCCTCACCAGTGCTGAGTCCAGGGGCAGAATCACTTCCCTGCTCCTGCTGCCACACTGTTCCTGATCCAGGCCAGGATGCCATTGGCCTTCTTGGCCACCTGGGCACACTGCTGGCTCATGTTCAGCCTCCTGTCAATCAGCACCCCCAGCTCCCTTTCTGCCTGGCTGCTCTCCAGCCACTCTGTCCCCAGCCTGTAGCACTGCAGGGGGTTGTTGTGGCCAAAGTGCAGGATCTGGCACTTGGCCTTGTTGAACCTCATCCCATTGGAATCAGCCCAACTCTCCAGTCTATCCAGATCCCTCTGCAGAGCCCTCCTGCCTTCCAGCAGGTCGACACTCCCTCCCAACTTGGTGTCATCTGCAAATTTGCTAATGATGGACTCAATCCTCTCATCCAGATCATCAATAAAGATATTAAACAGGACTGGGCCCAACACTGATCCCTGGGGGACACCACTGGTGACTGGTTCCCAACTGGATGCAGCTCCATTCACCAGCACTCTCTGGGCCCGGCCCTCCAGCCAGTTCCTGACCCAGCCCAGAGTGCCCCTGTCCAAGCCATGGGCTGCCAGTTTTTTCAGGAGTATATTATGGGAGACAGTGTCCAAGGCTTTGCCGAAGTCCAGATAGACACATCCACAGCCTTCCCCTCAGCCACCAGGCGGGTCACCTGATCGCAGAAGGAGATCAGGTTGGTCAGACAGGACCTGCCCTTCCTAAACCCATGCTGGCTGGGTCTGACCCCTTGTCCATCCTGTAGGTGCTGTGTGATTGCACCCAGGATGATCTGCTCCATTACCTTGCCAGGTAATGCTCCATCACCTTGCCAGGAAACTGTTAGAGCTGAAGTCTAGATCTAAGTTTACAGTTCACAAAGTCTGATCTTTCATGTTTAGCTTTGCAAATTAACAAAGTCATTTTCAGAGGTGAAGTTAGTTCTTGGTTTATTTCAGTATATGTCTTGAACACTTATGGTGCAAATAACATGTGTGAGGGAAAAAAGAGTGTATCAGGCCAGAATTGCTTAACTCAAGAAAAGCCTATTCTGAACGACACAGAGGAATAAATACAAGGATTTTACACCAAAAATCTACCAAATCCCTCTCTCCTGCCCAAAAAGAATAAAAATTAGTATCAATATTTTGAAGACTAATGAGAAGTTCAGAGTCCTCTTGATTCACTTTAAAAGTAGTAATCCTAAATCAACTTTCCTCAAATTAAAGCAGTGGGACAAAAAAAAAACAAAACAAAACAAAAAAACACCAAAAAAGGCTAAGGTAACAGCAGGAAATATGTTCCTGAAAGTAATACCATAGCTTTGTTTCTATCCTAAACAAAGTTGGTATTAAAAGAAAATATTTGAACCTAATTAGAAAAGCAGAATATGGAACAAAGAAAAGTTGAATTTCTGGGAGTGAATCACCCCTCCCATATATAAGTAGGATCCTGGATGTTTAGAAGGCATGGGGAGGGACAGGTAGTTCTGCACTCAAACAGATCAGCTGTTTGTCTGTGGCTGTCAAACAGGCTCTTATCAAAGGTGAAATGACAGACAGTGGAAACAGCGACACAAAATTTTATAAATTACTCGGCATACCTTTCCCCTTTTACAAACAGAGCCAAATCCTAAACATTTCATTCAAGTAATTTAGCATTCCACTGCAATAAAAGCTTGTAACAGCCAAGGACACGCTTTTCAAAATCTGAGGCCTATGTGACTACAAGCAAACTACCACAGAGTACATTCAACTGCAAATTTCCTCAAAGCAGCTTACTCGGGATCACGGGCCATGTGCCGGCTCTTACGCTGCAGGAAGAAGGTGGCTCAGTCCTCTTCCACTGGAACTACTTCCAATTTACTAAAGACTGAAAGCAGAAAGGGAAGTTGTTTGCTTATCTATAACCTAACAAGATTTACTAGCTGAAAATTGCTGAAAATCTCAAATTTCAATGGGATTTAAGTCCCTGACTCTCTTAATTTCCTTTTACAACAGTGTGGGACTTCAGCATTCCGGGCGATGTGCAGCAGGTTGTCTTGAAACTGCCATAACTGACAATGGGTCACTGTCAACAGAAGCAGCATCATTACACCCCAGACAACTACTCATATAATTCCAAACTCTAAACCAATAGAAATATTTATTTTTGTTGTTGTTTCTGGGTTTTGGTTTGGTTTTTTTTTTTTTTTTAGCCCAGTCAAAATAGATGGAAACTTTGATTCAGTATGTGATCATATGTCTATTAGTTTTAAGCCCATCACCCAATAAACACTACAAAGCAAAATTAAAAAGCCTTAATTTTATAAGAAAAAAAATTAATGAATTTTTTTAGCAAATCTTTTTTATCGATGACTTGTACAATATTAACATCAGAATAACCTTAAAGAACAAGAGAGATGCTGCATGTCTCAATCCCAGCTAAGAACTGCCAGAGTGCTGCTCTGCACATCCATGCCTTCTGTGGATGGCACAAAGTCTCCTCAGGGGTATCATCTCTCCAAGTGAAAAAATCCATTAGTTCATTAACTTTCCAGCCCTGATGACCTGAATTCAGAAAGCTTCCCTGAACCACAAATGGCCCATTCCTTGCTTACCCAACACTCCCTGCAAATCCCACAAGAATTATTTCTGGGTTTTTTTCAATTAACCTACAAGTAGCTCAGTATTTTACAATTGTTTAAAAACCAACACTATTTAAAGAGGAAATCAGTGAAATACACACCAACTTATACAGACTGTAAACACATTTCCTGTAGTCATTTCAAAACAAGGAACACAATGAACGACTTGAGGGGGATGAAGGAGGAAAGGGGGATGGTGGGGCTGAAGGACCTTCAGAGGCTTTGGGGGATTTGTGACAACTCCTCCATAATAACAGCATAACAAATTGAGAACTTGCACAGGAATAGAAAAATAAAATTTTATGGTAGTCAGAGGCCAACAGAGGATAATTTTTTCCCCCTTCAGCTTACTTCAGTGAAGGGAAGGAAGATACACTTAATAAATCACTTACAGATTTACAGATAATCAATATCCCTACATTCTGACAATAACCTCTCTCTGGGGGATTTTTGCACCACAGTGCAAACACCATGACTGGATGCACAGACCAGCAGTGCCTGGAACACTAACACTGAAATGACTGCAACAGAAAAAATTCAGAGCTACATAGGAAATTAAAGCCATGTATATAATATAAAAAAGCAAGAAGAAAAGTCCACTCAGATGCTACCAACACTTTAAAAACAAAAGTGGTGTAAAAGTAAAAAGCATTTATTTCAATAAAGATTCTTCACATACAAAATGTAAGACACACAATCTATACTCAGACTACACAGTCTAAGAAATTAACATATGAATTTTGTATTGTGTAATTTTGCCCAATTTCATATCATTCACATGTATAATTGTCTTCATTTATGTTTTTTACCATTAGCATTAAACAAAAATTGGCATTTCCACAAATGCATCTCATCCATAACCATAAACAAATAAAGTAAGTTATTTGTGCACATTTTGCATAGTATTATACCTTATTTAAACTCCACGCAAAGCAGTTTCAGCCCTCAAACACTAATTTTACACACAGCTAATTAAAGAATTTAGGCCACTCCACTGCAAACACCATCCAAATGTAAGTGTTTATTACAGTTTTGTCCTCCTTGCTGCACTCAGGTGTTAAATGCACTTTTTTTCTTCCCTAAAACATTAAAAATGTCAATATGGGGGTTCTTTTGTTAAGTCATCTAACAGTATTTACTTATGATGAGATGCCAGTACTTGCACCTTTACAAAGGAGACATTCGTGATTTAAAAATTCTGCTAGCTTTAACTGACCTTCAGAAAGATAAAATAACCCTGTGATTAAAAGCACAGTTTGGCCATGGTGTAGTTTTCTACTACACCACTTTCCTACTCTACGTTTCCACGAAACCTGACTCAGACTGAAAAACACGAGCTTACTTCTCTAGAGCTGTTCTTCCGCTAGTGCAGCTACTAGAAATCAAAGATAAGATCCAGTGATCATATGCACAAGGTCAAGAACCTATTTTAGACAGTAACACAACCACTGTGAGTTTTATGAATGGACTCAATCAAACTATCTTAAGAAAAATCTGTCCCAGTCTATCAGAAAATGTTTTCACCACATACAGAGAGACTATCTGGCACTGCACATCAGTCATGGTGATGAAAGTCTAAAAGCACCTGCACTAAGACTACCTGCCCTACAGATCAAAGCCAAAGGCTTTACAATACCTGTTGGAAATTTGGAAAAATGGGGTCACTTATGCTGTGTATACCTGCTCAGAATGGATTAAAAGAAAAATTAATAACTTGTTTAGAAAAAAGAATATTTTTGTTACATACTATTATTATAAGTATATATGTAGAATATTGAAAATTCTTTATCAGTTTTACAGCAACTCTCAAAGTTCTTTTACCTACCACTACCAGGGAAAAACAGTAATTCCTGTTTAATAATGCATCACTATACAACACAAGAGTGAAGGGATGGAGATGCCTAACGAAGCCACTTGAAAAAGCTCAGATTGAATTAGCCAGCATCAAAATCTCAATAGAACACCACTGGCATTAGCTTTATACTCCTGCACAAAAATCAAGCAAATTTCAAATAAAGGCAAGATCCATAAATGGCAGTACTCCCTCCAGTACCACACAGAGGCACTTGCACAAAACTCTAGATCAATGGGAACGCTAATTGCTCAGAACTTCAGACCCAGTCAACACGGAAAACCAAGAAAAATTGCAACTGAAACGTGAACATCTACAGAACTCAGGAATTCTGAGATTAGGTTAGACAAAAACTAAAAGATAATATGCACAGTGTTACAAAAAACCCAACCAAACAAAAACCTAGCTACAACTACTCAAACAATAGGTGGAATTAGTGCTATCCCCTCTTAAAAATTGTAAATGTATTATTAGGACATTCAGGCTGCTCACCACATTTCATTAAAGAAAAAGAAATCTGTGAAAACTGGAAGGACTTAAGATTAACCATCCAGAAAACAGCAAGTATTTCTATACTTTTCTTAATTTGCACCAAAACAACACTTTCTTCCTTTGAATAAGATAAACAGTGTTTCAGTTTTTTGGTTTATTTCTAGGGTTCAAGCCTACTAAAATTTTAGTCGTGAATATTAACTTATTATTCCTGTGAACACTACATGAGTTAATAGCTAACATGCTCTTAGAAATATATTTGAGAATACAAAACCATCAAGATTCACAAGCCAACCATGTAAAACATGGAGTTAACTAAGTGATCTCGCAGAACTTCGTGGGTTCATATTATTTTATTCAGAGCTGAAAAAGCTTGCAGTAAACCATCCCCTAATTCCACCCTTGTCCCACCCTCCATGCCTCTCCATTCCCTCACCAACACAGCATGACTGCTCTGGGGGTTATAAGCCAAAGCAGAAATACACGTACCGCTTACATAACTCCAATGCTTAAAAAATTAACCACAGTTCAATTTTTTTTTTATGGTCTATCTACTCTAAGATGCTCAAGATGGACAAAATTTACATCAACTTCTGGAACTGACAGATCTGCACATTACAGGTTGAAGCATAAATTTAACAAAGCTCGTCTTCAACTTGCATCACCAATTCCCCAAGACTCAAAACAAACCACAGCAGCAGCCGGCACTCCCTGAGAAGAAAAAAAGCCTTCTGCCTACACAAAGCCTAGAACAAGTGGCTGTTAGATCCCAGGAGAAAGGAACACTGGCAATGAAAACATGAGTCTTAATACTTCCTCATGGAAGAGCTGGAGTTATTTACTTCTAAGTTTACATAACTTTCTTGGAGGAAGAACATGAATTGATAAACGGAACTGAAGGAAAGGGAAGGCTGTCTGTCTTTCTGCACAAGATCGAACAAAATGAGAATTTTCTTGGGCACAAGTATTTCAAACAAAATTAGTCAGTGAAGTTTATATATATATATATATATATATATATATATATATTTAAAGACTCCTTCTATTGCAAGTGCATGTGTAGAATCTCCCCAAATGCTGTCCAGAATTCATTCTGTAACCATGTAGCACTGATGCACCGAAACAGTTCTGAGAACTGGCAAAACAGCACCTTGTAGTAATACTCCAGAGGGGAAAGACAGTTCTGCAGGAAGGCAAAATTACTGAAAGCAATCAAAAAACCCCCTCCAACTATACTGATGAAACCCTACATTGAGTCCTGCTGGTTTTCAGAAGGATCTGTCCAACCAATTTTATGGTGACACCTGCACTGAGAGAAGAATGAGTTCTTGCAAAAAAGTTCATTCAATGAAGCTTAATGTTACTTAAATTTTGAAAATGATTTCCCCAAATGCTTTCTGACTTCTCACACACTGTTTATTTCTGTAAGAAATGTGTATTTTTTTTTTACTTTCTACAACTTTTCCATTAAAGTACATTTAAGGCTACTATCTCCCACTAGCTAACCAGTCACAGCAAAAGAGCTCAAATACACTTGGAGGAAACATAATTTATACATGTTAGATCTCCCTTACAGAAATCATATCTCTCCAAGTTTTAACTGCAAATCTAGCATTCTCTGGCAACACTTCTCACAGATCAAATATATCACCTTAAAATTAAATTTGCTGCAAGCTTGGTTGAGAGCTTTGAAGGTATTCCTCTAGGCAGTAGTAATGGGCTCACTGAGAGTTAAGCAGTGAGAGGCACTGAGAGTACTTTAAACTAAACCAGGGAAGAAAACAGCCCCCTACACTTCTCCAAAACAAGTTCAATTAATTCATATTTTGTAGGGATATCAAACCTGCATTTTGTATAATGCACATACTGTGTATTGAGTAGACTACTGCACTCTTCCAAATAATTAAAAAACCCCAACTTACTAACTATAGTCAACTCACATCACAGACAATTACTCGACATTTCAGAAATTATTTTGTTATTTTTAGCATCCGTATTCATATCTGCTGCATGTTTATGAATGTGAAACAACAGGGTTTGAACATTGCTTAAGAAAAAGGAACCTACAGTCACTAAAAAGCCCTCTTACACTGTTCCATCTCCTGCTTTACCACCACCCTGAATGCTCTCTGGATAGACCTTAGATATGGAACAGTACCAGAAGTGGTTATTGAAAGTAGCACACTGGAAGTCTTCTATGGTGGTACATAAGGATACTTAAACTTAATCTCATGAGTTTGCTCTACTTAATATAAAGTAAACTTTCATAAAAATGTATTTCTGTTACACTTCTCAAGGTTGAAATATGCTCAAGTCTGAAGTCTCAGAGAATGCATTCTCATTTGGACGACTCCTGATGCAAAAACTGTCACTGTCTTTAAGTCATAATGAACAAGAGAACACAAGAGAGTTCTTTTAAGTAAGACAGTTTATAAATTAGAAAAAATGCATTTTTTTTCCTATTACGAACAGAAGAACAGAAAACTGGTTTTCTCAACTACTTTTGATTACTGTACAACTCACTTCAGCAAAACAGTGCACATCGTGTCACTGCCCTTGAGGTAAGAAAAGCACCATCACAGCACATACCAGGAGCAAATATTAAGGGACACTTAGGATGGCAGATAACCTGTCACCAATTACCAGAAATAATAAAGAAGAAATCTAGAATAAAACTAATTCCAAGGTATTAGGATCTCTAGGTAGAACACTCCTGGTTTTCCAATGTTTTGGTCAATTTCTACTTCATTTCTAGTAAGGTAGAAAAAGTGAACTTTAGAAATGTTTTGCAAAGTACTATTTCTCCTTTCCTTTAGTTACTGTAAAATATAACAATAACAGAAGTATGAAAGATACTATAAAAATATAAAATATTGAAGAAAAAAAAACTACATGGAGGAAGTTACCTCAATATTGCTATGCTCCAGGAACATTAACTCTTCAATTTGGCTACTTGTAGCTTAATGTAATAGTAAATAGCTACCTCCCATGCAAGCAGTAAACTAATCTAAAACAGGTAGACCTCCTGAGGAAAGATGATCAATAAAAAGACAAATTGAAGCAGTCTACAAAGTCACCTCTGGAAGTACTCTTAATTCAGAACCAAAGCACAGAACTAGCAAATTTGGGATAAAAGAGAGAAGAAGCTGCTGTAGGAATAGTACATTTTCTAAATATAGACTCTACCCCCCACAAAAATGCACCTTGCTGATATGAATATATATCTCCCTGCAGTCACTGGCACCATTCACAGGACCAAAGCTCTACAACCACTTAGGCCTTGCCAAAATTTGCAACAGGATCTTTACACGAACTAAAGCTACTGACTTCTGCAATTATGACAGGTAAACTGTTCCAAACCTCTCAACAAAGTACATGCTTCTTTTCTGTAAACACTTGATCAACACATGCTTGTAGCAAATGTGGGTAGAGCCCTTCCCAAATCTTCGCTCACCAAGCCGAGCCATGATGATCAACAGCATTGTCAACAAACTGTCTTAGAGTAGAAAATCTATTGGACAGAACACTTACAAAGTTGCTCTCAACAAATGTCACCAAACAGTTGTAGGCCTTGATGACTAGTTACTTACTGAATTATTTTAGGAAGGAAACATTTTTTTTTTAAAGTTCTAACCTAGATATTCTTTAAGCAACTGAAATGAAAGACAATGCTAGTAAAAACAGTTTCAGAAGAAAAAACCTGATTCCAGCGTTTAACTTTACGTAAGAACAGGGCTCCCTTAGAGCATTCTTCACCTTCCCAAAACGAATTTCATATGCTCACATACAAAAGTGGTGAAAAACA
The DNA here is from genome assembly GCF_003945725.1 of Corapipo altera. Lineage (NCBI taxonomy): Eukaryota > Metazoa > Chordata > Aves > Passeriformes > Pipridae > Corapipo > Corapipo altera. Next base: position 5,111,261 of record NW_020884902.1, on the reverse strand, counting down.
CAAACCTAACTTTATCCCATTGTTAAGTCTGCCTTTGTTGGCTGACTCATAGCTACATATTCACAGTTGGAATACATGAATCTGTTTATCAAATTAAAAGACTGATATCTTTTGGTGCAGTTTGTTATAAAACATACACATTGGGTTTGCTATGGTTTATTTTGCTTGCTAGTAAAACCCTGGCTACATTGCAGCAAGTCTTTTCCTTTATTTCTATAAGCCAACATGTCTTAACAAAATTGACAAACTTGGAAAAGGTTATTTAGAGAAATTTAAGCGAAATCGGGAGATCAAAAACCTCTCATCAGCTAAAATTCCTAATTTCATAGTCGACTTTTTTCTTTGTAGTTTTCCCACTAAATGCAACTGTCAGTGATTAAAAGTAGAGGAAACAGTAAAACAGTGTAACTCAGACTGCTGTGATTAAGCTGGCTGCTGAGAATATAAAGAAATCTCTTAATTTCATCAGCAAGGGTTTTGATGAAGCAAATATATTGATATATTCCTTGCCAGTGAAGTGAGATAAACAGGTATGTCCAGTTCCTTTATAAAGGCAAGGCACATTAGTTCTACACCACTGCCTACTGGGATCAGACGTAGCACTGAGAAGTTAACGCTAAACCTTAAAAGCCAGAGACTCGACTAAGTGTCTTCTTTATAACACACACTCCACTGAACACATACACACTTCCTGGCCATCCTCTGGCAGGCTGAAGCTTTTCTGTTTCTCTTGTTCAGCAACACCATTACTTGTGCTGTAGTTGTTACTCTGTTGTAAGCTTTAATTGAAACAACTGTCAAAACATAGCCAGCTACGGCACATTAAATTAATAATCTGGCTCCTTCTCCTCTGTAACTCAAAGGGAAGGCACGCTCTCGGCTCTGCCGAACCTCCAACGAAGTTACCTATGCCTACATGTTTATAGTAGCACCTTCCGAACCAGTTGGCACTGTGCCACCTAAATCTTATAATCACACGACTTATAGCCTCTTTTACGGAGCGGAAAGCGAAATAAATTTTCTCGAAAAGGAAACTCTGCAGAAGACATAAATAAATACTCCCCCCTTCCCCCTTCCGGGGCTAACTAATTTTGTTGATGTAGGCGTATATAACCTTCGGCTCCTTCTTGGAGGCCTTTTCCTTGAAAACAAAGAAACCCAGCCCCCCCCCC
>NW_020884902.1:5079603-5109689 GCF_003945725.1 Corapipo altera | reverse complement strand
GATGTCGAACCTGAGCAAGGGGACGGGCTGCGGGGGGGAAAAGCCGCCGGCGACCTTCGGTGCGGGCGCGGCCCCCGGGGGTGCCGGGCCGGGCCGGGCGGGGGCGGCGGCGGCGCGGGCCCCTCGCTCCGCTGGCGGCGCTTCCCTTCAGCCTCCGCCGCGATGGCGGACAAACATCGCTCACTGCGCAGGGTCGGGCGCCCCCCCCCGCTTCCCTTCGCTTCCTTCCCTTCTCTTCCTTCCCTTCCTCTCCTTCCCTTCCCGTCCTTCCCTCCCCTCCCACCGCCCGGCGCGCTCGGATCCGGCCGCGGCGGGGCGGGGGCGGCGGGAGGGCCGGGGGCGGGGGGAGGCCTCCGCGCCGCTCTCGCGAGGCTTCCGCGGCTCTCGCGAGACGTTTCCCCCCCATTCTCAGGCGGGCTGTCAGGGGCGGGGAGGGCGCCGCTGATTGGCGGGAAGCGGCGCCGCGCGGGGAGGGGCGGGGCCGAGGGCGGCCCGGTCCGGGAGGGGCGGCGGGGACGGGGGTGCCCGGGGCGGTCTGAGGGGGAATGTCCTGCCCCGGCCGTGTCACGGAGCCGTGGCCGCAGAGTCACCCAGTCATAGAGACATCGAGGTTGCAACAGACCTTTGGGATCATCCAGTCCAGCCGTCCACACTGTAACAGCCCCTAAGCTACTAAACAACGTGACCCAGCGCCAGATCTAGATGCCTCTTACAGAATAACAGAATCGATTACGTTGGAAAAGACCTCTGAGAACATCGAGTCCAACCTTTGACCTAACACCACCTTGTCTAGTAGACCATGGCACTGAGAGCCACATCCAGTCTCTTCTTAAACACCTCCAGGGATGGTGACTCCACCACCTCCCTGGCAAACTTTTCCAGTGCCCGACCAATATCCCACTTGTCAGACTTGTGGCAGGTGTTTCATGAGGTTTAAAGTGCAAGTTTTGGCACTGTCAGGGAAGCCTCAGATGGGCCTTGCAGCTGCAAACGGGAGACGGCCCCAGGTGGGCACCTGGGAGTAACCTGGCTGGGCACTGCTGGAAAGGGAACAGCGGACCCTTCCTGTTCCTTGCCCTTGGAAGTCTCCCGGTCCCTGTGAATCATGTCAGCGGCAGGCGGGTCCCGCCGCAGGGTGCCGTGTTGCAAGGCAGGTGTATGTATTGATGCTCCGTGCTCACAGGGTGCCGTGTTGCAAGGCAGGTGTACTTATTGATGCAGTGCATGCCTGAGAAATGACGGTGCCACCTGAGGCAACGCTTACATATGCCCAGAGTTAAATATAGGTCGTTCAGCAAAGGGCAGTTGCTTTACAAGAGAAGAATGTTTAGAAAATGTCAGATTCTGCAAGTTAGGAGCGTGGCACCTCTGAAAGTTAGGCTGGTAGGCCAGAAAAAAATCTAGATCCCAGATGCCAGGGCACTGACTGAAAAGTTAGTGGATTTTGAAAATGAAATCTGGGTCAAAACACATCTTGCTCAAGATTCCCCAGAGGAAGTGTGTGGCATAGCCAGGAAGAGAATTTCTTTCCGGTGACTCTTAAACTGGACTCTGAATACCAGGGCATCGTGTGATGTACGTTTTTCATCCAGCTTCATGTACCTCCATCATTTCTGTTTTCCTTCAGGTGCCTGTACACCACACATGCCTTCAGGGAACAGATGCAACATACCTTCTCTGAGCTAGTTTACCTTCTGTAACAGTAATGTCACCAGTTTTGTCTCTTTGAGTTTTTTTACAAACACTTCCCACTGGGACGATGTGTGTTCCTAAATGACATATTTTTTAATCTCCTGATCAAAATTAGGCACATACGCCTAGAGTAGGTGTTATATAACAGCAACACAATAAACAATGATTGCAACATGACTATGCAATAGGAACCAGTCCTTTTCAAAATTACAGTATAGTCAAAATGCAGATGAAACAAAGATGAGATGAGAAGGGAAAGATTGCCAGTTGTTAATACAAAGAATATGGCTTACACATTGTCTCAATATAATTTCAGTCTCATTTCTCCTTCTAAGTACTCCCTTTGCCAAATGAGGACAATCTCTCATGCTAGTATTTTTTTTCCACTCCATGACAGTTAAGATCAAGTCATTTGAAAAGGTTTAACTTTGACTCTTGCAAAACCAGTTTGCAGAACTAAAGTAGAAGTCAAACTGTACTGAAACACAGAGTTTTCATTTTGAAAGTGTTACAAGAGTACTTTTCAACAAATTTAGTGCTGTTTCAAAACCCAAAACTTTCCCCACAAACCATTCCTGAGGAACTGGGATTTCTTCTTTCAAGAAAGAAGAAAAAGGACAACTTTTACTGTACCCATTACTGCAGATTGCTCTAGATTAACTTCTCTAATTACTGCTTCTATGCTTTCTGATATTAGCCTTGTGCTTATGGCAGCCCTGGACCACCAGCCTCTCGCCTTCTGTTCATCTAGGTTGCTTTTAATGCACATTTATATCTTAAAGTGGAGAAGTGCTGACTCACGCTCAGACACTGTTCAGTCCAGCACACTCAACAAAAACAAAACTGTGCTCCTACCAAGTGATGTCAATTCTCATGTCAAATAGCTTTATTTTACGTGTGAGCATATAGCTATCACCCACTAGCACAAGTACAATGACAGTTCTAACTTTATTACTGAAAGCAGAATTTGCAGTCTGAGGCTTCTTTTTGTGCAGCTTTATGACTCAGTGGGTCACATCTGCTATCCACAAATTCCTCTGTAGCTCCTCCTTTCATGTCTGAGGTCTGTTCTGTGACTGTCCAAGGTGGAGACGATCACTAGTGCAAATTTTTTATTTCCATACATAATATACAAAATGAGGTTTCACTAAAAATTAGACTTTGAGCTTGTAATGTTAATGCTTATAATGTTAATTCCAGGTGGGTCCAAGCCAGAAGGAAGGCAGGAAGGTGGAGGAGGACAGATTAGCATAAGAAGAGTTAGCCACTGGGCTAACTGGGTCATCCCAGCTATCTCCCATACATCTCATGCCCTTCTGGTAGTCCAGCCACAAGGTAACGGTTCTTGTGCACAGAAGTGGTCACCCTTGTTGGAAAGTTCATATCTGTGCATTGCAGCAGCCTTAAACCCACCCTGTACCAACCACAACAACATGCAGGTTATGGAGACCCCCAAAATAACTTGCGCTGTGCAGAGAAGAGCTCAGCATTATCCAAAGCAGTCATTTACTGTTTGTTTTTATTTTTTCCTGAGGTCCTATCAGTCCTCTGATTTTAGATACTGATGATATCCCTAAATAACAGTGGACATTGCTCAGGTGCCTGCCATCCACACAAAATATCTCCCCCTGAATGACACGTCACCATCTCTCAGCAGAAGAAGGATGGTCCTCTACACTGACATGTGTATCTTGAAGATTACAGCAAATCTTTAATTATGTAAACACTGTTTTTATAACCTGACTTATACCTTAATAAAAAATCTTAACCATGTGAAAATATATAATCCTAATCATGTGAAGGGTGTCAGAAATTTTAGAAGAATGTAAAGTGCACATTACATTAGAATCAATCTAAATTTACATTTTTATAATCAGGCCCTTAAAAGCTTTAAGAACCTTTAAAAGAACATAGCTCTTGTTTAACTTTCAGAAAAACGTGCTCTATATACCTAAAAGAATATGATTTCAAATGGCGACGTTTTGCTTGATAAGGCTTAATTGTGCTTCACCAAAGCCAGGAATCATGGGGTTTTTTTAAAAGTAACCATCCTTTCCAAGGAATCATACATACATATTCTCAGGCCTTTCTTACATATTTCCTCACCCCTGCAACCGTCAGTGATATTTGACCACTGAAATACAAAAGCCTTAAAAAAAGGGTATTTCTATCACAGCAGGAAACAGACTGACCACATCCTGGTCTGCAGAGCACCTAAATGCCTGACTGCAAACACAGGGGTAAGCATTTCAGGGCTTGAACTCACTGTAAGCACTCCCCCCCCCAAAAAAAAAAACAAAAAAACTAAATAACCTTTGCTTATGTGGTGGGAAAACAGTGAGATCCTTCTCTGTAAAGTCCAGAATTCGGGGGATGGGGAGGAGGGAGGGGCCTCCACTCTTTATTTTTTTGCCTTTTTTTTTCTTTTTTTTTTTTTTTAATGTGCCTGCATCACTTTGCATATGATGGTTGCTTTGAGATTTGCATGACTGATATGTGACACAGTAACTGTATGTATAAGACAGTTCCTTCCCTTTCCCATGTTACTAATTTGGGAGATTCAGTAAACAAACCATTCCTTTCATCACAATTCCTGCAATCTGAAGAGAAATATATATATATATTTATATATATATATACATACACATTTTTTTTTTAACAACACAGAGATACAACCCAGCAAAACAAGCATACAATGAAAGAAGCACAGAGTGGCTTTTAATAGATCATATTGAGGATTCTGCCAAAAGCAGAATTTTACTCCAAATCAGTGAAAGAACAAAAAAAGCTCAGGACAGCCAGATAAATGTATACTTTCAGTGCCCTAATTCCTCCTCTGCTAATCAAAACTAACTGATTAATTTGTGTACAAGTTTCATAGACTTCAACAGGTACAAGGACAACAGGGTCCTGTAAAAACAGGATCAGTGTTCAGAAACATGATTTAGCAGGACATTATTACATTTCTCTTTGAAGAAACAGAATGATTTCAAGGCATTGGGATTCACATAATTTCTATCCATTCAGAAACTTTTTCTTTTCTTTCCTATATGTCCTGGATAAAGAAAAGGCTTGTTTTTATTTTCCTCTGTCACTGCTTCAGAGGATTAGGCAGAGGTGCAATTCACCGTAATAAAGCTACCTGAATATAGGTAGATCTGTAAGTTTGGAATTGTTTTGTTTTGGGTTTTTTCCTCATTTCTTCCTTCTATGGAAATAACATACACAACATTTTATTTGCTTTAAAAAGGAGCATACTTGGGTTTTATTTTTTGTTTGGTTTGGGGTCTTTTTTGACATGTTGGAGGCAGTAGGGGTGGCTGAGAGGCCTGCAGGTGCAGTGAAAGGCAGTGGAGTGGCAAGACAAGAAGGAAAACAAGCAGAATAGTTATTTGCTTGCTCCCTCATGGAAACTTGTTGCCTGGAACATGTGGCTGGGCTCTGTTTAAATTTAATTTCTGCTGCATTTAAATGCCACCACAAACAGAGTAAATGCTGAAATATGACAGTCTAAACAGCTCGACAGCTTCAGAATTAAACCAGACTAAATTACTTTCAAATATTTTCGCGAGCAGGAAGAAAAGAGATGTTGAGGTACCGTCTCAGCACTATTATCTTTATTACTGACCTGACTTACAGACAAAACTCTTGCTGATGGGCACAGCTTAACCTAGGCTCTCCCTCAGAGCTCTGTATCGCTTTCCATCCCACCAGCCAACCCAACAGCAGGCTCCACCACCACCGGTTGCACAAGATCTGCCTCCAGCACCAGCAGACTCAGAGTGGACTGTTTACAGGCAGCGTGCTGAGGACTGGCAGGAGAGATGATGAGGTTGCTGTAATGAGCACATCATGTAGTGGCACATTTCAAAAACAGGTCTAACCAGACAATGCACATAATAACCAAAATTAATGCTGTCCAACCAGCACTGGCTTCCCATTCAGTACCTGACCCACTTCAAGATTGTTGGAATAATACTGAAGTTCTTAACAAAGTCAAGCCTCAGTTCAAGTGCAAACTCACATCTCTAATGTGTCTGACAGCGATCTTGCACAACGTGACTGCAAAAGACACAAGCAATGGCCTGTAATTCACCTGCACTGAAGTTTCTCTTATGGCAGCAACTGCCGTAAGAACTGTATCATCAGCTTCTTTCACACCCTGCCTTGGTCTGTCAAACAGGGACTAGAGCAGTACACTGTAGCTGTATGAATACTTGTGACCTCACTACACTGTGACAGCTACAACAGGGGAGGCTCTCACACCAAGAACAGGCAGACTCAGGTTACAAGCCCCATTTTCTAGCTGTGAAACCACTGCTTCACTGTCAAGGGGAGAGTTTAAACAGGTTTCAGTAGTGTGACTGGAGATCTGGCTGGAACAAACCTTTTGTTCAAGGCTCACATTAGAAAAAAATCATGGTACAGTAGTTGTAACTAGCAGTGAAAGCTGCAGTGGTGTGCTTAGACAAATGGTTCAGGTTCAGAAGTTTTTGTATTGCATCACAACAACCTGCTCTTAGAGGTGAACACTTGGGTACATATTGTGTCAGAAGACAGCCTCAAAGAGCCAGATGCTTTAAAACATTCAAGGCAAATTTTCAGGGGAAAAAAACAAAAATAGTTTCTCTCACAAATCATGGAAGACAATATTGTGCACCGACCCGAGTAAAAGCTAAAACGCTGCACCAGTACCATCATATTACACCAACACCTACCAAAAGGTTAGTGCTGTTTAGCAACCCAAAAGGTTAGGGGTGACCTGGTCTTGGTGTATAAAGCACCCACGTGGGAAAGTGGTTTGTAAGAGTGCTGCCATTTAAATCAAGTAGGAAAAGACAGCCCAACAAATTGGTTGGAAACTGAAGCAAGATCAAAAACAATGCAACACCAAAGATAATTATTCCTTACAACTATTTATCTACATATGTGACAGATCCTTCATTATTTAACCTGTCAAATGAAGCTTAGTAACTTGCAAAATACCAAGTCACAGTCCAAATGGGGTGAGTTTATTCAGGACTAGCCAGTAATGCCACGTTCTTCCAGAAGCTCTGGATTTACTGAGGCACTCCAGTAGCAGTACCATCAGCAGCTCTTGGCACCATCTGCAGATGTGGGTGGGTAATGTAGCCTTTTGGGAGCATTCACCTGCTGCTTTGCTGTGGCACACACAATGCTGGTGGAGAACGTCTGAGACAGCTGACAAATTTTTATTCTTATGAGATCTAGTGTCAAACTACCAATTCAGTTTCTGTGGGACTGGAGGAAGTTGCTTTGATGATTGAGAGAGAAACACATTTCACATTTTTCATGGTTACACTCACCAGAGATTACTTTATTTGTGGCTGTTAGTGACTTTCACGCCTCAGCTATTTTGACGTTTCCTGTTTGCTAAGTGACAGAGAATTGCTTGCTTGCCTTGCATACTTAAAACACATGATGTTTTGGCCTTTTCACATCCAAGTAAAAACTCTAGGTTTCTCACACCCGAGTTTTTTTCTTCTAGAATATATGCATTGTTTCAAAAATTACTTCTGCAGAGGACAAGCCTCTCGCCAGATGTAGTTTGCATCCTTTCCAGGTCCTTTACACTGCCACAGAAAGCCTTGCACAGCAAAGTGACTGATCTTCAGTCTCGGGTCAGGTATTTAGTGGAGAAGCAGCTGTGCCAGTTATAGATGTGACCAACATCCAGGCATTTGTCATCGCTCCACAGCAGCTGTACAGTCAGCCCCATGGCAGAGTATAAAGGGCTGTATAAAAAAATTGGTGCTTAAATTCCAGTGGAATGTCAGGTGGGTAAACTCACATCACTCCTACCAGCACTTACTAACCTCCTGCCTCTGCGCTGAAACACATGATGAGTGCCCAGATGATTTATTCTGACATCTAAGCTGTACCAGGAAAAGGGTAATTTCCAGTTTATGGCTGGGAATGGACATCTTCAAGTGCCACAAAGCCATTTCTACAACGACCATGTGACTGTAGCCTCAGAAAACAGTCATTACTTTACAGACAGCTGGTAAACATCCTCTTCCAGACCTGGTTCTGCAGGCTAAAGATGGCAGGCATTCGGATGGACATTCCCAGAAACCAAGGCTCTCCCTGTAGCTCACTAAATTGGAATTGTTCTACTGTTTTCCTAATCTGCCTGAGACAAAGCATACTGGTTAGTGCAAGCCTGCCTTTGTCAGCTGTTTGATCTGACCCAGCAGAACTCGCCTGAAACATAGTGTGCATTTATTCTCTGGATACACCTTTTTGGCAGAGTTGTGCATGTGGTAACTCCTGGCTATGGTGAAAATGCAAAACCAGAGGTAGAGAGAGCAAGACTTTCAGCAGCAAAAGGAGTTTGTAAAATGGTAATGGCACATGACTACCAAGTAGTCAAGCAAGTTGCATAGTACAAATGCCCATTTTTTTAGTTCTGCTTAAAAAATGTGAAACATTCATGAAAAACACAACTGTCCTTCAGCCTTTAAACAGCTCTCAACTCACAAGATTGAGTTCAATGCAAAAAGTGATCTTTTAACAGATTTTATACCATGACAATAAATTCAGACAAGATGCCTCTTTAAACCATGAGATTATTGCTACTGTCTTTACTATCCTGCTATCTAAGAGCCAACAAACAGTACTTATATCTGGCACTAGACAAGCACAAAAAAATAAATAAAAAGGCTTGCAAATGATGCAGGTAAGGCAGGTTATGGGGAAGGTGTGGTGGGAAGGAAGGTGTGTTTTCAGGAACAGGATTATGGTTCCTGGACTTTCAGTCTGAAAGGAGACCTAAAGCAAATGAGGGAAAAAACCAAAAAGATCACATGCCAGATATCTTGAACCTGGTGTTAACATCCATGAGAACCCCTATGTATGCATATATCTCTGGGAGTCCAGTGGGCTTGGCAAAGCAGGCCATGTGTGTGAGCTTGGCTTTTTTAAAAGTCATGATAGAGATGCAAGGTAAAAGCAAACTGTTGATGCCAATGAGTTATTTGTTTGACCTTCAGGAAATACCTAAATAAAGAATGTCCTTGGTGAGAGGATAATAATTGGTAGCACAGACCCACTCCCATGAAATGGCTGCAGTTTCTCAAGACATTAAAAGACAAAATGCAGAAAAAAACATGGATGAAGAGTTACATACACTAGAATAAAAATCTCTATGCAAGACTATTTTTCAAGGATGGATGGATCAGATGTATGGTAAAATCTTCCTAATGCGAATGCAGTGTCTTAAGAGAAGTTCATTGTTACAGATGTACTTTACACAAGCCTGCTGTGCTGATAAAAACAAAATCAAAAACAAAACCAAAAAAACAACTGAGAAAACAGTGACACCTTTTCCAGGCGATACTCATGTTGGCAATCACATTCCTTAGTGTCCCTCTCTGACCCAGTTTCTTTCTAGGGATTGAAATGAGCTGTGGCCAGATCTTGAGGTTTATTTGGCTCCAGCTTCATGGCTAGAAGATGTTTTATTCATGTCATTACTAAAATCACTACTTCCATTTAAAATGCTGTCAGACAGCCTGCAGATTCTGCCCATATAGCACAAGCAAAGCAATATTCCTCAAATGAGCTGCACTGCACATAGCACTCTTGAAAATCAATTTTTATTGCACATACCATTGATATTTCTTAATTTGAGCAAACAGAAAGTTCAATACCACCATAAAAAAAAATCTGAATCTGTAAAACACTTCTGTTTCAATATATATAGAGAATACTAGTAGTAATTTTAAGACAGGCAATAAGAATTATTTCTGGGATATGATTATCTTCTTCTCAGTTCAATGGGATTCTGCCAATGTCTAGCTCTGAGTGGAGGAATAAAAGAAAAAAAATCCTACAAACTGCTCAACTATAATCTCCCTCACCAACTTTTTTGGTTCTTTTAATTGAGAAATTACAACAACTAGGGATAGGTACATGTTATTATAAGAAACCTTTTGCATTCTGTAATATGGATTCAGTTATATGCTTCATTATTTTCTATTGGTTTCATGAGTGTAGTATAAAAAAAAAAAACAACAAAAAGGAGGTGAAAATACCAAACAAACAAAATATTCTGGCATTTTTCAAATTATACAATTGTAGTTTTTGGTCAATACTGCTTGAAATTTCCTTCCATTTTACTTTAAAGGCCATTATAAGGGACATTTCTGATGTCTCCAGTGGCAGGACAGCTGTACGTTTGGGTTCACCTTAGCTAAAGACCTTCAAGAATTCCCCTCCTCAAAGACTTCCTACTTTTTAAATCAAGTAGGCATCTTAGCAGAACAGGAATTTAACAAATGTGTGCGTTACTGAAGTGCATGTGGGATGACTGTGAACTGCAAACCTTGTCTCCAGTACCAGATTGTTCAGGAAAATATAAATAAGTAAATTCTAGAGTTGTCCTGAGGTGTTTTAGAGATAACAGGAGCAACACTTGTGCTATTTTAGCCATTTTGTTATCGAAATGCTATCACAGTTTAGCAACTCCTAGACATCAGGCAACAGTTCAGCAAACCTCTCTTAGTTTGCAGATTTCTTAAAACCAGGAATGCCAAAGAGTTTTCCTCTGCCAAATTAGGCAAAGTCAGCCAAATGGAAAGGTGTAAATCCTGTCCTCTTGTGTCCCCAGCATCTCTTGCTGTTCTCAGGGCCTGGCAGAGATGGAAGTTGACTGCTATTAGCAACTGTAAAGAGCAGGAGGCATAATGCCAGCTTCTAAATTAAACAAACAAAAATCATTTTCTTGTTAGCTTTTAAAGACATGTATATTTCTTTCATACCTAGTGCTCAATACATGATGTTATTTAAGTGAGTAGTTGGAAAAGTACCAAAGACTTATACATACTACATTGGCAAAAAAACCCCTGAATTTTTGAATGCAGGATTTATGAAGCCATCTCCCACTCCATCTCTGGGCCAGCCGGACTATTAGGAATTGGGAAGACTTTTGACCAGAGTGGAGAGTCCTAAAAATCATTGCATAAGCCCCATCAATCAGCCCAATGCTGGGCCAGTGGCCATAGCAGAAACACGTCTAAAGAATTTTTTGATTAGTTAAAATGGTGAGTCATTTAATTGTAGATTTTCACTCAGGGAGAGTGGCATGTGTTTGGGGTTTTTTTGGTTTGGTTTGGTTTGGTTGGTTGGGGGTTTTTTTAAATTTAATTTTTATCTAATGCTGCTTTCACATTTCAGAACTACTCTGACTTTTAGGATTTATCCCAATTAACAGACATCCCTTATTCAAATACATCTGTCACTCTTAGTAATATATTACAAACACTCTTTCACCATGGGTTAGAGAACACATATACAAATGCATTTCTGAAAGGGAGAGAAATGATTAAAAGTGACTTGTTTACTGGAGTTTTGTGTAATGGTGCATTATATACAGGAGCTGTGGCATTACCACACACACTTGGGTTCCAGTAAATAAGTGTTGGGCTGTTGAAAGAGTGACATGCAGTGCTGACTAAGAAAACATGTATAGTTGCCTATGAGAAGAAATGCTATGATATTCCAGAGTTGCTTTTTTCCCTACACTTTCCAGCTGTAAGAAAACATCCAGAAAGAAGAGAGGTGCAACAAAGTCTGGCTCAATATATCTTCTGCCAAACTCCTAAAAAACTCATGTGATTTGAAGAGGACTAAATAGCTGAAAAAAACATGTGATGAAACAGGTGCAATTCTTTCCATAGGGAACAACATTAATTTTCTAGTCACATGTTTCCAGAGCCCAAACCATTAACACTTTCTACCTCTCTCGTTGTGTCCTCTTCCACTTCTCTTTTTCCTAGATATTCATCACAAAAAAACCCCAAGCAAGCCAGCCTTCCCTGCATAGAAAGCTATACTACACCAATCAGTCCTATACATAACTCTGCCAAGCCCTTTCCATGCATGTCAGCATTAGAGTATGACATTATTTTTAGGATTTTTCCTTGTGATTGAAGCTCTTTGCACCAGCAGGAACTCCCTGCTGCTGGGTGAGCTGCCCCAGCCATCAAGGTCTGTGAAACTGCTGTAGCACTGAATGCAAACCAGAGCAAGGCAGGAGACTCTCCTTGCTGCAAAGGTGCTACTGTGCCAGATGTCTTACTTTAAATATATATATGTGTATATACGCACCCCCCACATACACATGTATGTATATATTTATTCTCAGTAGGGAGTTTTAGTGTGCTTACCAACAATACATAGCTTAAGAACTACCTCCTCATTCATACATATTAGTGAGACATATCTTGAGGAGGTCTTCTAAACTTGAAAGTTCAACATTTAATTAAAAATTAATATGCCTTTCAGGCCTACTTGCACACGAAATCCATTGGAGCCCAGTTGCTGCATGTGGTGAGCTGGTGTCAAGCTGGCTGTCAGATGCACACAGTGCTTGATCAGACTCAACTGCTGACAGGAGCTTCATCCAAGGTCTTGTATCTGCAGCCATAAGGAAAAAAGATGTCTACTTTAGGTTGGCAGGAATTTAACCATTACAGCAGGATTTACAGTGTTTTCTTCTCAGTATTACACAGTGGGTGGAATACAGAGGATTTTGCTCTGCATTTTAATGAAGACCTGTGGCAATGGCAGAAATTTTCATTCAAGGATTTCCCAGGCCTACGAGAATGACTTGGCTTGAAGGATTGTGTGTCCAAACACAGAGATTACCCAATACAATTTGTACTTTACTGGTGCTCATTAGTCCCAGTCCTATGAATCAAGAGCTCTATTGGGTAATCTTAATTATATTTTGGTGACATGCATGGATTCAAAAGATTCTTCAGGATTAATTTGAGTACAAAGTGGTACTGGATGGCTATTCAAGAGCTCTGCATCATTTTCCCTTTCTAAAAGATTGTGCAAGGAAATATTTGCAATGTGCAAGAAGACACAGGAATTAAAGGAACAATCCTTAACATTGGATAGATTTTCAGAGTCATTCCATAAGCAGTACTTGTCAGAAGAGCCCAAAGATCAGGGAGCTTGCATGACAGCAGTGACCTTGCTGCTCGGGGCCAGTCACTGTTTTGGCATCAGAATATTCCATTGCTATTCCCACCTCTTTTCCCCAAAGCATGGGAACCAAGGCATATAGCTGAGGATGTTAGCCAACATTAGGAAAACAGCCTCAAAAGATATAAATATTTCTTACTCAATTAAAAATTCCCTCACTTTAGGCATGGAAGCAGGCAGTGATATCTTCTCTTTGATCCCATCGAAGAGATCACTCTTTCATATGAGAAAAGAGGTGTCGCCTGAGAACCCCAGCAAGCTCCACACATAAAACTGCATTAGAAATTTTGGTAGCTGGATGTTGCCAAAGGGCAAAACAAGGAATGAAGCTGTTGGCTTATGGGCAGCAAATGGAAGTCTGGTAAGTGGCAGAAGCCCATGTAGGTCAGAGTCTGTCATCTCAATGACCAATCCTTTGAATGACTTGTCATTATAGATTTGGGTTGGCTTTACCTGTGATGTTCCTTCTTGCATCTCTGCTTTCATCTGCGGTTCAGATTATAGTAACTAGCCCATACACGTTACTGGACAGCAGGATTATTGTTGTTTTTGATGTATTACACCATCAGGCAAGCTGTTGGGACAGAACAGCTGTACAAGTTGGAGCTAGTCTCCTTCCAATTAGCTGCTTGGTCGTTCTGCTTCTCATTTAGAAACTCATATCTCTCCAGCTTTGCATTTGTACTTGCTTATTTCAGCTAACAAAAGAGGATCCAGAGCACAGATCTGATGGTCAGCAGCTCTGGAGTTACATGCTGGATCATCTCCTCTATTCCCCATTGAACTGCTCTTCTGTTTTCCCTTCGGAAAATGTGGACACCAATGTTCACCTGCATTACAAGTACCACTTGTGCAGGGCTTTGAAGAGAGGTTACAGCATACTCTGGTAACTGATGCTGACTTTATACAGTGTCCAGGCCCATCAAGCAAAATAAATTAATATTTTAAAACTAACTCACAAATTAGTTTTAATCTGTTTCTCACAAACACTGCCACTGACAAAGTACCATTAGGATGCCTGTCCTTTTGGCTCCTCACCAGCCTAGCAGTCTTTCCTATCAGCTCACACCCACTGCATGCTGTGATGACCATGCTGTGCAGCACAGATTTTCCAGTCAAGGCTCACTTACAGCTGGTTTGTGTGCATTGCAGTGCTTTGGAAACACACAACTTTACTTTTCCCACTCTGTTAGAGTAGGGAAAAGAAGGGAGAAAAGAAAGGAAGAAACTAGCCAAGCAGCAAGAAAGGAGGTGAGCAAAGCCCCAGCACACTCTTTGAGGGGCTGCAGGCACTGCTGTGCATCAGCAGGGAGGACAAAGTGCTCCAGCAGCAGTGTGATCCTGCACGCTTTGGAATGGTTCCATCCACACAAACAAATTGCAGGGTACTTGCTGGCCACACAGACCATGCTGAATCCATGTTATTCCATGCAGCCAGAGGTAGCATTGCACTTCTGAGCTGTAGTTCCTATTGCAGTGCAGCTCCCGTTTTACATGTGCCTGTACACATCATCCCACTTTACTAATTCCACAGCCAGGTCCCACTGTAAGCCTTGATTCCCCTGCCCCGCTCCATGAAAGACCAGGATTTGGATTTCCCTGCTTTCAGCAGTGAATGCATCACTGATCATCCTGATCAGGAAAAAAGAGGAGCAAAGCTGGCATTCACACAGCACTAAGGTGTTAGCTGTACTTGCAAACCATTTTTTAAAAGGCCAATGATGTCCGGATTTGGGAAGCTTTCTGCTGTGTCCATTGTGAGGACAATGCTAGTCTCTCAGTGTGTGACAAATCTACACTGGAGCATGAGACACATACTAATTAACTGGTTCTGATCCTACTGGTGGCCTAGAGATGAGCTCAAGGGATTTATCCTGCTTCTTGGACAGCTTTTACACTCTTTGTCAAGTTTATTGTAGCTACAACTAAACTGCTTCATCCATCTGGGGCAGAACTAGTTCAAGCAGACTAGAAAGGGGTGCAGATACACATTCTTATTCTAAACAAAATAGCCCTCCAACAAATAATTCATCGTAAAATAAGAGAGACATTTATTCTCTAGCCTTACTCAAAGACACACTATATAAAACCAGTTTTAATGAAACCAAGAGGTTCAAGTCAAGAAGGGAAAACACTGGTTTTGGCAAAAGAAGTGATCAGAGGAAAAATCAGTCTCAAGGGAAATCAATCTCAAATAGATGTAGCTCCGCAATTAACATTAAAACCCTCAAAATCTCAATTTTAGTTTATCTAGTATTTATATCAGTGCAAAGCCAAGCACAAATCCAAAACCAGAATAAAGACTGCTACTGTCCCTGGATTAATCCATAAGAGCTATTAGATAGCCACAGCAGAGGTCAGAAAGGTGCAAAGCATTTTCAGTAGCTAGCCTGACCTAGTAAGACTTTTTTTTTTACTATTGGTATTTTACAGAAAGGTATTTTCTGTTCCTGAGGATTAGTGTAATCAGCCACAGAAGAAGTCAGACCAACAATTTAAACAGTGTGGTGAATCTTTTTAAACATCTAATGCTGACTGGTTTGGCTATATTGTTTTGAGCTGGGCGAGATGGGAGAAGTAATTCCTGAATTACAATATAATTTCACTCTATAGAAATACACAGTGAAATCAGAATACACAATAAACATCAGAAAGTGCATCCTCAGGTTTTCTTGGTAGCGTAGAGCTTGGCTCTTCTCTCTGCACACCATCTCAACACGCTGGGCCTTTCAAGTTTGTTCATTGTGGACTGGATGGAAGGGAGTGGTTTAAGGTGGAAAGGAAAATTATGGAGATTTTGAGGCAATCCTCCAAAGGATTCGCCAGGGTGACAACCACTCCCCCATCACAGGATGCAGCTACCCTCCAAGTACAAATGTCTGGCTAGTCAGGTGCTGGTTAGATCATCAGCAACACCTCCAGTTTCGAAAGGAGAGATCAAAAAGGAGATTGCAGTTGTAGGCAGAGACACAGGAAACACAGGGCTATCTCCAACTACCTCTTACTAATTGCTATCAGCTAGTCTGTATCTGAGTTTCTTATCCCAGCAGCTCACCCTATACCACAGACAGGTGGGTCACTTTAATTCTCCAGTTAAACCCTTACCCCTTGTACAGCCCAGTACAAAAAATAAGGCTGCTCTAACAGTCAAAAAGCACCTATCACCTTCCTCACTCCTGATCACAGCGTTTCTCCCTGTGCAGGAGGAATAGGAACCTTCATCCCACTGTGCCTCTAAAGACCAATGGGCACACACTGGGCACAGAAGCAAGCATTTTGTGCCTTCAGTCTTCCTTTCTCTTCACTAGAATCTAAATTTCTTCCTTAGAACTCTCATTCTTTTAACTCATCAGCCATCCTGCCTTAAACATGTATAAATTCCTGGTTAATAGCCCTTCTACTTGACAAATCAACTCCTTAGAGTTCCTTAGCGTTCCTTAGCTGCCTCTCTCAGCCCTTTGGAACTCTCTTGCAATACCATCACAGATTTCCACCTAAATTTTCCAGCAGAGTTTACTACTCCCTATTTAGGATTCCCTACTTACCTTCAAACTTTACTTCTCTTGCTTAAGCAAGGGAATTTTTTTTGTATACTTCCTCCTCTTCCCAAAGTGCATCGCTGTTGAAGCTCAGGTCCAGTTCTTCTTGGGGATCATGGGAGCTGTAGTCCTCTGAAAACTCAGACCTAAAGGTGTAGAAGAATGTGTCCCTAATGACAAAAAAGGATAATAAATTCACCTTTGCACAGAATGGATCCAAGTATTTTTCATCCGAAGTTATTACATGGGATATAGGTCACAGATTCAGCTGAAACGAGGAAAGCCAGAGTAAACATGTATTTGCTAATAATGGTGTGTGAAATCTAAGCATGCTGTATAATTAGAACTATTCCAAAATATTACTTGGAGGAGTAAAAGCAACAAGGAAGCTGAATGTTACTTCTGAAGCACCAAGAGAGCATCAGTGGTAGGTGGTTTGGTGGGAAAGAGTAGCCAAGGAGAAAGATCACTGGAAGACAGAGCTGTTTGATTGGAACAAGGCTGGATGTGATAGAGGCTGGGACATAAAGTAAAGTAAAACCATCAATATATTTAATAAGATTTGCAATTTAACAGTTACAGGTCCTAATACCTACAGCCACAGGAAACCTGGGTCCACCTCTTAAGTACAATCCCTCAGATATTTAATATAAAGTGATGGAGAATAGCTGGATTATCATTTCCAAAACTAAAGGAGCAATATCTCACAATACAAAAGCCAAATAAAGCTAGAGACAGCATTTACCATTTGTTGCTTTGACATTATCAGGGATGTGCTGCTAAATTGCTTTGGGTTCTTGAACTGGGCCCTTGGAGTTTTCTGAGTTGCAGAGCAGATGATAGGTGACACAAATATTATGGGAAAGGCCCTCTCTTTAAAGCACAGGGGAGGGATGCTGCTGGGATGGAAGGGAAATAACACCACAGACCCTCACATACAACCTTGTTTAACAGCATGGCCTGCACAGGCTGGTACTGTGCTATTTCTGCATTTGACACAAACACGTTAATATTTGCAGTTACTTTTCCAAAGGAAGAAGATGCCAGAAAGTGACCGAACAGCTCCATATGCTAATGTGTTTGAGCTACATGGCTCGGAGTACAATACAGATGCCATAGCATAGCAC
This sequence comes from Corapipo altera, assembly GCF_003945725.1. NCBI lineage: Eukaryota > Metazoa > Chordata > Aves > Passeriformes > Pipridae > Corapipo > Corapipo altera. The sequence continues at coordinate 5,092,315 of NW_020884902.1, read as the reverse complement.
CAAAGATTGATGAGCCTTGGCTTTTACCCATTTTTGCATTATTCTTGACTGCATTCTTGCAGTCTCCTGGATAACTATTGCTGTCTGTGAGCTGCAGCAGAAACGAGCCTGGCCCAGGCAGTTGAGACAAATGATTCTTTGTAGCTCATGGCAATGATGTTAAAGCTGGAACAATTTCATTAACTAGCAATCAGAGGGGGAAAATACAAGTAATGAGCAATTTTCTGTGTAGAAAGCAAAGACATTGGATGCTAGCTCTTGAAAATAAGTAGCAATACAAGAGGCAAGCTGAAGAAAATCCCCAGAGGAACATGCACCAAGACTTTAACCAGAAAGTTTCATGCAAATGTACCTCCTGGGCCAGTTTCTTGTTTGTATGAGACATATTTTCACGGCTGCAGCCCTGACTCCCCCCAGCTTGGAGGAGTGCCTGGGAAGGGAAGCATCAGGGTGGATCACACAATGGGAGAGCAGAGCTCCATGGCAGCACACGTGGAAAGGTGAGGGAGAGGGAATGATGCCAAAGACTATCCAGCTCTCAGAGCAAATCCTTCACTTCTTCAGTTCCATCCCCATCAGTGTGCTGTGAATAGGTTTTGGACCTGAGCGGGTGACTTTTCCCGTCAGTTCGGCAAAAATGATTTAAATATTATTGACCTGGCCTCCCATCTCCAACTCAGCTTAACAGATAAGCAGAGGAGCTGGGATTTTGAAAGCTTTCTTGAGGGTAAAGTCTATACTAGCACAGTTTCACTGCTGTTTAGTCTACATTAATGTTATTTAAATTTTGCCCAGGGTCTTTAATAAGAGTTCAAATATAACTGTTGGGGGTTTTAAATATGTATTTTGAAAATTGGAGCCATCCAAAATATGCAGGGCAGAACATCTCTTGTGTTTATTTTTATTCCCAATCTGCATCAGCTGTCTTCATGGTTTGGTAGCGTGAAGTACTGGAAGCCTACCAATATATGTATATATATATATATAAAACTTCCTTTTTGGTTCCCATTGGTGGAAGGACAGTTTCTTTTTCCCTTCGAGTCTCTAAAAAGTCACTGTGCAGGCTAATTCAAGACAAATGTGAACACATGATATCTGAACAACGGATGTAAGGCTCTGTTTGAAGGAAGTATGCTGAAAGGGCCTGCGTCCTTAGGGGTCTTCTGTAGGAGAGAGTGCTGGCAACCACTTGGAGAAAGGATTCTGTTACTGCTGTGGTATTCTGGGCTCCAGACTGCAATGTTTAGAATGTGCTCTGCTCAGACGGTTATGGGAGCAGCCCCTCCACCATGGCAACTAACATATGGCTTTGCCTTGTTGATAATGATCACACGACAGAGAGAAACAGAAGAAAAAGGAGGATGGCCTTGCATAGACAGACCATGACGGTCTATGACTGCATTCTCCAAGGCTGTAACCAGAAGCTATAAATTGCTATATTGCATATTTTCACTTCTCATCTAATTGAAAAAGCAGTGTATACAGTTTTGCAGATGGCCCATTTATTTTGCTGAACTACCCAGAGCTCAAGGATGCTGTTTAGAACTGGGTACAAGCACAACAAAAGGCCAGGGGAAATGGGATCTTGATATAATTAATTGTCAGGTATGGATGAGTATCTTTTTTGCAAGGCCACAGCACTACCTTTCCGAATTAATGAATCTTTTGCCACAAAGGCAGAAAAAATATAAGGCACACTTGCTCACAAACTGCCAGAAACTTTGCAGAATTTTACAGCAGCACAGTCCTTAGTCTGCTGTTTGGACATCCTTCCTCAGCACTGGATGCTGAGTGGGTTATGGGAGGAAGGATAGGCTATGTGCAGGTGAAGCCCATGGAGGACTTTTCAGCCATACTACACCTGAAGGTATCATGTGCCCTCACAAGAGGAGAGGGACCAGGGGAATTCCAGCACGCAGTTCTCTCTGAACCTATCCCCATCCACCCCATATGCCTTGGGAAGCAAGAAACCCTCTGAAACTGAAGCCATCCTGCTCCAACCTCTCTTTTACATACCCAAATATACCAGCTCTGCTGCAGCAGGTGGCAATTTGTGTCAATGCCAGATGACTGCAACAAGGTCCAGTATAGTCTGGGAGATTTGAATGCACTGCACCAAGGGAGACCATGAACACTATCACCAGAGCACAGCAACAGACTGGAAAGGGGAGTATTGTTGTCTTCATTTTACACAGAGTGGGCTGAGATACAGGAATATGTTGGATCTTCTGTCTTTGGTTAAAGACTGGTAATTATACACAGAGACAGCTGCTGATCTCAAAATTCTAAGAAGTATTCCATTGTGCCAAAGGAATAAAGAATTTTTAAAGACGAGATTTTAATTTTAATACACGAGAAGTGTATTATGATTTTTTACTCTCTTACTTTCTGTTCTTTTACTTGGAAGACTTCTGTTATCCACCTAGAGATGACAGAGGTAGGCAAGGGCACATGAAGGACAATGGACTGTGAAGAGTGAGCAGCCTCATGATGCACACTAACAATCCTTGCTCAAAGATTCTTTATCCAAATTTCTCTCATAATGACAAACAGACCTGAAAAGACAATTTGCTAACCAAAGAAGGGCAAAACCAATAATAAATTGAATTCCAGTATGAGTTACCTCATGCAATACAGATATAGCTTACAGGTACTAATGTACATTTTGGATAGCTTATCTAAATTGCATCTCCAAACCTTTTTGATAGCAGCTAATCTTTGTTATTAAAATCACTGGATTGCTTATTTAGGTGTCATGCACACAATAAGAAAAAGAAAAGTACTAGAAAAATACTAAAGTACTAGAAGAGAAGATAGTAAAGTTCTTACTGTAATTACAAATCCCTCCAGTGACTCATATTTTATAAACTTGAAAAATTACTTTTATTTATGTATAATAGAAATTAATTTACACATTTAAGGCAATAAGCATACCCATAGGATTCTTAGATGATGTGGTGTTTATTCCCCTTAGGTACTGCCAGCCAGGTGAGCGATGGGGATGGGACTGTGGGTCTGGGACCACCTCTTGCTCTGCAGCAGATGTGGGTGCTCCTTAGAACCACTGTAGGGACAGAAAACCAGGAGACAGATCATCTGTTGTGCTGGCCAATGCTAGCTCCAACAGGTGTGTGTTTAAATAAATATTTGATACTGTCCAGGAAATACAGAGGGATTTGTGTATATGTTTCTGTGCTGAACTAGTCCTCTACACACAGCTGTAGGAATACAGCAGGGCACAGACTTTTGTTAGTTCTCTTCCCCTGGGCCTGGCTGCAACCAGGCTTTGGCTAAAGAGACAGCTTTTGAGAAGAGGTTTATTATCACTGAGGTCACAGGAGAGTCACCAGTGTGTGTGGGACAGAAAGGGTGGGGGGAGTATAGCGGAGGCCGTGGGATGGCAGGGACAGCACAGGCCTGGTGGAAGGGCTGTGATCACTAAAAAAGCAGCACCCTACCTGGTGTAGGACTTAGATCCAGGTTTCTGATGTCCCTGCTGAACATGTACAGCACTGGAGGACTGAGCAACCACAGACAGAGCCATGAGCACAGTGCCTCAGAATCGCCACACCAAGAGAAAAACCCTCCCTGCCAGACTGGCACAGAGCCCTAGCTCAGTACACAGTCCCCTGTAGTGTCCCACAGCCCCTGCACCAAACAGCAGATGAGGTGGGTGACATGGGGCTTCCACCACCCACAGGGCTGCCTGTCCCAGTCTGGCTGACAGAGGACAGAAGCTCATCTTTGTCAAGGGGAGAGGGTTTTTCCCCAAATAGTTGTTCTCTCAGGACCCACTCTCAAAAGTGACCTACAAAAAATTCTTCCAAAAATAAACCTAGGAAATGAGGTAATTCTGCCAAGCAGTAAACCCTATGAATTCATTGCACCTAACACCAATCACTGTGTTCCTGTTAACACCCCTGCTGCTGTCCTTTCCTCTTGGACAGGCTGGGCAGCTGCAGACACAGCCTGGATGATGGCAGTCACATGCAGGGAGCTTCATGTCCTGCTTCTTGTCAGGCCTATGGTAGCAACTAGCAACGCAAGGCTGAGTTGAATGGAAGATTCTGCTTCTTCCTACAAGCCTCCTGTCCTTGGACAGCAGTGCCTATTGCCTCCCCCATTAGCAGTCCTAAGAAAGCCTTGGCCAGAAACCTTCTCTGCTCCTGTCACTCTCCCGGCTCTTTGCCCCAGCGGGGTCTCAGGAGATTGGGACCAGGTGATCCAGCCGGGTCTGGTCGCAGCACGTCCTGGCAGGGCGCGCTGCATCCTCCAGCAGCGGGAACCGGGATGGGGGAACAGCCGTGAGCTGCCGTCGTGCCGGCGATGCCACGGCACCGGGATGCTCCTTAGCAGCGCTCGGAATTCCTGACACACCGGCAGCTGCGGAAACCGCGCATTTTCTGCGGGAAAACAGCCAGACCCGTGGGGGGCGCGGGGGGCACCCGGCACCGCACCAACCGGGGCCGCTCCGAGCGCCGGCGGCGCGTCTGTGCCCGCGGCCACCGGGTGTCACCGCCCCGGTGAGCGCGGCGGGGCCGGGCCTGGCCGGACCACCCCCCCGGGCCGGCAGCGGCGGCGAGAAGGGACCGGCGGCGGAGGGGCCGCGGCTGCGAAAGGATGGTGAGCGGGGCCGGGGGGCGGCGGGCGAGCCGGGGCGGACAGACAGCGCCTGCCGGGGACAGACAGACAGACAGGCAGGCAGCTTCTGCCGGGCATGGAAAGAAAGACAGACAGTCAGCTTCTGCCGCCGGCAGGATGCTGCTGACCAGCGGACTTCGGGGCATTCGGAGCACATCACTCTTGGGCTGCTGCTGCGCTGCCAAGGCTAGTCGGGGATATTTCAGCATTTCCCCGCCATCTCCAGCGCGGGGTCTGTCTCTGCTAACGCAGAACAGCAGCCACGGCACAGCCACCTCGCCCGCGGGTGCGGCAGCCGTGCGTGGCTGCTGTGCCCTCCTCGGGCTGCATCCACGGCACGGCGCATCACTGACCTGCGGGAGCCCCCGGGTCCTTCTCCGCAAAACAGGATGGACTGTTGGCTCTGTTTTGATGAATGCTTGTGAAATGCTGAGGTAAAGGCTGTGCTGTTTACTGAAAGATATAATGGCTGTCAAACATTATTACTTTATGCTTTGCAATATAAAATTAGCGGTGGAATCTGGAATAGGTGGCACATTGGGGAAGCATTTAAAAAATCAGTATGTATTTTCCATTTCATGTGTTTGTGTTTACAGTATGGATTTATAAACACATGCCTGAAGTCTTTGGTGGTTGAAAAGTATGGTGAAGAAACATGGGAAAAATTAAGGTAATGTGTTCCCAATAATTGTAGTGCATTGAAAGAAAACGTTCAGGAATTCAGCACCAGGGGATTATAATTTCCCATATGTAAGTGGCACCTGATGTGTAACTCAAGTAATTATTAGAAGTAACTAGCAGGGCAAAAGCAAGAGTTTCTTGCCTTGTAACACTTCATACTCTGATACTAATTTGTCCCAATTAATTTGTCATATCAGATAATTAAAGATGACATTTAGTCTTATAGACAATCATGCAATAGACTCACTAGCTCACTGTGACAATATTGAGAAGTAATTACACTGAAAAGATGCCATCCTTGATATAAAGCCAGTTTAATTCCAGTACTTTCAGAAACACAGCGAAATTATAGAATCACAGATCATCTTGTTCCAACCTCCCCACCATGGACAGGGAAGCTTCCACTAGATCAGGTTGCTCAAAGCCCATCCAACCTGTCCATCTATGATTTTATCTTTACTTTATGAACTATATGGGATTTTCCAATATATAAAGATATATAAATGATATTTAAATACATACGTATATTGATCTTTGAAGCTAATATAAAAAAGAACCCCACAAGCCACTTAGTGGAGCTGAACAGAAGACAAACTAAGATTCTGGTTGCTCTAGTACCCCACAGTAAGATGCCTGAATCCTTGAAAGAGTTTACTGCTACACCATAATATAAAATAGTAGAAATGGAGGGGTGAACACCACTATTCAGCCATTTTAAAGCAATTTAATTAATTTAAAGCAATTTAATTTTAATCTTAGATCATTATGGGAAGTAGTGTGTTCCACTGTAACGCTTGAAGGAGATTAAGGAGTGTTCACAGTAAACAGTGCTTGACAAATGCCAGTTGGGTCACCCAAGCATGTTATATTTACAGCACTGCTGAGACAGGACTATTGTCTTCCCTGTTGCAGACTGCAGGCTGGAGTCCAGGATTCTTTCTTGACTTTTGAGGTTTACAAAGATGAGATCACAATGCAGCTTGTCGACAAAGCCTGCAAAGTATTAGGTATGTGTCACCATGCTGCAAAAACAAACTGTCCTGGCTCAGGCCTGACACTGCAGCCCAGGTTTAGTTTCCTGTCCCCTTTGGAATGCCCTCCCTATGTTGCAAATATTCTGCCTTCGCTCTTAGTCCACCTGACAGCATTTCCAAGCCTTTCTTATTAGGTATCTTTATTTTGCCAGGTGTTCCTGCTGACTTGGTTCTGAGAGAGTTTGGAAAGTATTTCTTTGAATTCTGTAAGCGCTCAGGCTATGACCACATGCTGAGGACACTGGGTGGAAATCTCTATGAGTTCATAGAGAACCTGGATGCATTGCACAGCTACCTGTCCCTTTCTTACCAGGCAAGTCCGAGTAGTGATTGCTGAGCAGATATGGGTGGACTCTGCCAGAGTTCATAGCACAAGGAACAGCGTCTCATAGGTGTGAATGAATAATGAAAAAAACACACTATAACATGTCCTCCTGTGTTCTGAAACAGATTGCTCCAAAATGTTAGGGCAATTTTTGAGTAGTCCTCAAGGTTAGATATTATTTAGTACATTGGCGCTAATGCATAGCAGATTTTCCTTCACAGGTGGGAATATTTAATTCTCTATTATTTTTCAGCTTATTTATATTATTAAGACATGAATACTTTTGTACAAGTGGAATGCATCAGTATTCTTTATCAGAAAAAGATGCTGAGACTTTGATTTTGTTTGTTTTTTCCTCAGGAAATGAATGCACCATCTTTTAGAGTAGAAAAGAATGAAGATGGGTCAATGCATTTACACTACTATTCAGACAGAAGAGGTCTGTGCCATATTGTACCAGGTAATGAGACAAAATTCAGCATACAGATCAGCTAGTAATGCAGTTTATGTACAGAGTAATAGTATATTTGCAGATACACTTTGCTCAGATTTCAGACTCTTTTTTCAGCTAAGGACAGGCCATGGAATTGAAGTCCGGTAGAGTGTAGTCTCCAGATACCTAAACTCAGTATTTCCATACTGCCTGATCACTCCTAGCTCCCAGTAGCTTCCATCAAAATTTATGACATGACAACCCAGGCCATAAGTGTCCATTCCTGCTACAGAATTCCCTTCTTGGAAGAAAAATTAAAGTTCATGGTGTGTATTGTGTCTAACTATTTATTAGTTCTCAGTGACTCATGCTCCTTAAATTACAGTGAAGAAATTACAGAAATTACAGTTGATTTGAAGACATTCATCCACCCTGTAGGATGTGCAATCTGTAAAACTACTACTGAACCCTGCTGAAAACTGAATCTTCTACCAGCATTACCGGAATCTCCACAGTTGTACTTGTGCAAGGGTTAAACAGCTATAGATCTGTAAGAGACAATCGTATTCCTTTCTTTCACAGATGATGCTGAATTTAAAAGTTTATCAAAACTTTGTCAAAACTTGTTTCATATTGAAAGCACAGAACTATTTGGAATTTCAAACAGAGCTTTTGATGTCATCGTCCAGTATTTTTCCTAATACCTAGGCGGAAATGAGAGAACTGATTGTACATCTGCATGAAAGACATTTCCTTCCTTTCAAAATAAAATGCAATGACTGAAATAGATTGTATAGAAGAATCTCTCTAGACTCCCTGCATTTTTTGGGTAACGGGAATTTGTATTATTGCTCTATGACTACTTGAACACGTTCTTCAGATATCCTACTGAGCTGCTTCTAGTGAAAATAAGCATTTGTCCTCAGACAAGGCAAAAAATACAGTAACTTTAAAGCTTACCTCCTGTGTGCATATCCTCATCATGGTGGTGATAGTGAGAATGACATACATTGCTTTCTTCTTCCAGAGTCCTTTCGAAAAGTGATTTCTGATGCAGTGAAATTCCACCATGGACCCCCTAAAAGGGAAAATGAATAGGGTTTGTTCTTGGCAATACCTTGTCTTTTGTTTCCCCTTCAGGAATCATTGGTGCAGCAGCCCTGGATTTTTTTAACATTGAGATTTCAATGAAAATAGTCAATCAAACAGAAGAAGAGGAAAGAACTGGGAAAAAAGAACATATTGTTTTTCTTGTCACTCAAAACCCTGTATTTCCATGCAAGGAAAGAAATGAATTTGCTTCCTCACCTCAATGTCTTGTTGACTCTGAAAAACAAAGTGAGAGCCAACTGAATAAAGAGGTATTTTAATGTTCGTTATCAATATATTGTTAAAATATATTTAAAATGAAAATTTAATTTCCTTTTGTATTTATTTCAACAGGACCTTGAAAAAGCCAAGAATACAGCGGGAGACAGAGGAAATTCTGTCTGTCCTGTTAAGAAAAGTCACTGGAAAACATTAAGAGGAATAATCGCATTAGGGAAAGGTGAGAAATTGTTCAGAGGGAACTTGTCATCATTTCTGAGTCTCTTCAGTAAGAAAGTCAGTAAGCCTCCCTATCCCCACCCACCCATCCACTTGGAAGTTACCATTTATATTTCCTCTGTGAATTTTCAAAATGTTTCTGGTTAAGTTTCTTTCTGTTAGACATTGATAATCACAGGAAAATTGAAGATAATAAGCATGCTTAGTAATGACAGATACTTAAATGGAATATGACTGTCACTCTTGTCTCTTAAACAGGGCTTTCATCTAAAAAGTATTCTTCTATAAAATGTCATTGTGTGGTGCATTTGATTCTTCCTTTTCATGTCACTTGATTTAAAGACGATGAATTTAAAAGCATGTTTTTAACGTGGTAGATGCGACTCCTTTCCAAAGTTATCAACTGTAGTAAATTCGGAAAGCCAAATTACTTCCTCCTACCAAAAATCTACTGCTAATCTAGTAATCTCTGTTCATACCTTTATATACTAGATGTTTATATATGTTTGCAAAGGGAAAGGATTTTTTCAGTTTGGATCTTCTGATTCCCCAGAAGGAGTGAGAATCCAGCTCAGTATTGCCAAGCTGTCTGGATTCCGGGAGGAGTGAAAAATCAAACCTGGTATCATCTGGAGGAGTGTCACATGCATTACAAGGGCAGATATATTGAGTAAGAAATTAATATATATTTAAAATAAAATTTTAGAATAGCATTATTACTAAAAAAAAAAAAATCCTTTAGCTATGAATGTGAGAGTTATCAAGAGGCAGACTTTGATAAATGAAAAACTCACATTGACTTCCCTGAAGCAGTAAGACATCTAAAAGCTGGGTTCTAAATTTATAATATTTTGCACCAGTCTCCTGAATGACTTGAGAATTATTTTCAGCAGAATTTACTAGAGTAACTGTCATAGCCACCTTCTGGGGGAAAGAGAGCACTTGAAATAATCATCCTGTTGATTATTGTGGGTTACTGGAGAATCCAAGTTTATACTGTGAAGTTCAAAGGTTTTGGTGCTTCATTCAAAAGATAAACACATTTGATTATTTTACTCATTGTATTCCTTCTGTAAAAGTATCTGCTAGTAAGCACAACCTACTCTGTAGATTTGTCACCATTTTGAAAAAAATCTCAGGGTAAGTAAAACAGAAACCAAACAGTGATTTGGTCTCTGTGCTATGGACTTTAGCTCATTGTATGGGAGACTAAAACCCAGATTATGCTGGTTTTTTTCTCTGTAAGTGTTCCTTAGTAGCTAGCAAAGTGTATTAAGTCTGTTTCCATGCACATTTTTGTGAGATATAGGTGTGTTATATTGCTATGGCATCTGCAAACTCATAGAGCAGCAACATCTACAGTTGTTCATCTATTCTTATTTTTTCCACATAATTTGATGCATCTAGTGCTCTGTGCTTTTTGTGTGGTTAAGTTTTAAACTCTTAGCCAGTTCAGATTAGTTGCTAATCAGCTGTGAATTGAACTGCAGAGCATTTAGCACAGATGTGTGTACATTTCTGGCCCCACCTGCTGTTTGCTTTGTCTTCACTCATTATGATACAGGGTCCTGTCTCACTGAGCTCTAAAAAGTAAAGCAGTGCAACCTGATTAAAAAATACACATTTGTCTTGTCACAGGTAAGCTCCTGAGAGGATTTGATCCTGTTTATCCCAAGAGCCTCTGGATTGACACGAAAACATTTTGCAATGGACTTCCTTTCCATATGGTTTTTGACAAAGAGGTAGGACAAGCATGTGGTAAAGGCCTTTAGTTTGCATAAACCAAATAGTAATTTCTCTCTGTTCTGACTGTCCTGGAGTGCACTACTGTGTGTGCTCTGTGTGCAGTGTACACTCATTTGTAGGATTTGCAGAAGCACTCTGTACAGAGACATGCAATAAGCATGACAACTGGATCTGGATCGTTTCAGATAGGAATCTCCTTTGTCTTTACTGAGTTTACCATGTCTGAAACAGCTACAGATATGCCAACAAGGTTTATTGCAGCAGTCTGTCTGTTACCAAATACTGGGAAAACCCAGCTACCTACTAAGTCAAGCGGCATACAACCTCATCTAGAACCCAAAAATCCCTTTACCTTCTGGGGGAGGATTGAGTCTCTTCTCCTGTGCACACATACTGTTCCACCCCTTGGCAGGGCTTCCTATGGTGGGTTTCCAATTAGCCTGGGTTCCCACCAAGCTACAGTTCCTCTTGCTCCCAACTCTGTGGAGAGAATATATGCTTCAGACAGAAGCAAAGAGAGGAGAAGGTGAGGATAGGACAGCAGGAGAAAGCAGCTCCCCAGGGAACATGTTTTGGCATCATGCTGATAGAGATTCCAGAGCACATAATCTGCTTCCTGCCACTGCTCACATTAGACAAAATTCAGACTCTTAAACCTTTCAAGATGTCCAATCTACATAATCTAATAAAATGACTAGTGTGCAAAGACAGAAAGTCCTACGCCTGTTATTGGTAGCTAGGTCAGAGCTTCAATAACTGCTGACGAGCAGTGCAGGACATTTCTGCAGAAATTAAGAGCTCATGTATGGTCAGCAGGCTAAAAGAGAATAACTAAACCTTTACACACCAATGTTTAAGAGAAAGTAGCCCATGGCATCCATTAGAAGATCAATATTTGCCAAGGTGTTTTGGTGTCTTGCTAAAAAGGACATTCATTCAGAGCTTTGTAGTAATACACTAACAAGGTAGAAACTTTGCTCAGAGACAAGCCATGTGCTATAGCAAGGCTAAGTGTGTCTACAGGTATAAACAGTGACCAGCTGTAGCTTGGTCTGAACCCAACAAGACATGAATTATAACACATGGCCCATATTTGCTTTTTAAGCTCAGAGTGAAGCAAGCTGGGGTGAGCATTCAAAAGATTGTACCTGGCGTTCAGACCATGGGCATCTCCTTGGATCAGTACTTCAGGATCGTTCACCCGGAAGTACCCTTCACCATCTCCAGCATTCAGAAATTCATCAACAGCCAATTTGTTTTCCAAACTAGAAGAGAGATGATGCCAGAGTCATGGAAACAACGACCAATGCTAGAGCTGAGAGGTATTTTGCTGTTGTCAATGCATAAGTGTTCATTTTAAATCAGGAATTATGCTGAGTTGAACTGATGTCTTTCTGTGTACTCCTGACCTCACATAAGTCCTATAAATAGCCTTTGGGCAGTGAGGAGATTAGATGATTCTGTTTAGAGAAACAGTAGATGCTTGTAGACAAATTCTGCTATTACCTCACCAGATTTTGAAGGGTTTCAGTCAGAAACAACAGCTCTGCTCCCATTTGAAAGGCTTAGAAATATGGCATTTTTCTAATGCTGCAAAACCCACATGTGAATACATGATTAGTTCTTAATTTATGCCTTTGAGGGGAGTTATTTGCTACTGGCTGGGTTTCAAATGTGGATAAAAATAGATTAGTTAGCTGTGCTTTTATTTTTTGTAGTCACATTTTCAGATTCTGATTTCTGTCTTCACACACCCCCCCAATGTCATGTAAGAGTTTACCAGTTAAAATTATCTTAGCAAAAAAGATAATGTATTTGCTTTATTTTTGCTGAGAGGACTGAGTATGGAATGATCCTCTGCTTTGTGTAATTAACTATAATGACGTTTGGTTTAAGTGTTCTGTGACCTCAATTTTGCTTCTCTGAACTATGTAATATGTCCTAATTTTCCCTTATCTCTTTTCACCTTTACATAACGAGTGTCAAATCTGGTATTCCTGAGAGTCAGAAAAAAAATTAAGAGTTTAGGGAGATCTTGAAAAAACTGATGCTACCAAAACAAGGAACTTTAACTGGACACAATTGTACTTTCTCTTATGCTGTAGGGGGTTAATTCACATGGTTATCTCTGATGTTTCAATCCTCTTAGTTTTCAAGCTGTTCATCCAGTTGCCCTGGGGATGAGGTGAGAGAGAAAGAAAAATATAGGAATTCCTAGATTGCTGTTCAGAAACCAATGATACTTATGAAGCAAGTAAATAATAATAATAATAATAATAATAATAATAATAATAATAATAATAA